>NC_089159.1:8604685-8826703 GCF_009819655.1 Sylvia atricapilla | reverse complement strand
GGGACCAGCGGCGTCAGATCCTGCTTTAGATGTGATTCCAGACAAGTTCCCAGAGCCCGTCTGAAGCAAACAGGCCAAGCTGTGAGACCCTGTCGGCTCTGCCCACACAGGGCCGGCTCACTCATCCTTCCTTTGATCCCGGAATTTCTGCCAAACTCCTGGCCCCAAGCAGGGGGAAAAGGGATTTTAGGGATGCAAGGGGGGCTGAGTGACCCTCGTGGGGATGGGGGCTGCTGCACCTTCCTCCTTCCAGGGGCAAAGGGAGGGGACTGCGCCCACCAGGAACAGCTCGAAAATAAAGCTAAGAAGGGAAAAAAAAACGGGGATGTCTCCTGTCCTCGAGGATTTTATCGCCCAGCTACAATCAGGGTCCCGTCCCAGGAGGGGATTTTGTGGGGGATTTTGCTGAGGAGGTTGCACCGGGCGTGGGGTCCCCACTGATTTATATTTTTTGTTCCCCTGCTCCCAGAAGCGCCGATTCTGTCGCTTTTCCCCTGTTCCGTCTGCGGGAGTGGGGCAGCCTCACCCCTGCAGCAGAACGACCCCAAATCCTCGCCGTTAATCCCGGGAGGGAGCGGAGAGGACACCCCAACAGCATCATTTGACCCCAAAACGCCGTTTGCTGTTTGATTTAGGAGAGGAGCCCCGGCTCGCCCCTCCCGGGACCGGCGGGACCCCGATTACGGGCTGGGCACCGATAGATCCTCCGAGAGCGAACCGGGGGACCCGGGAGGGACAGCGACACCGAGCCCGGGCTCCCCACAGAGGAGCGGGGCTCCGTTTCCCCGCAGAACCGGGCGGGTTGCGCTCGCCCCAGCCCATGACGGCGATGAGGCGGCGATAATGCCATTAGCCCGGGATTACGCGCCCGCGCCGGGATGTGACACACTTTCTCAAATGGAAGTTTTTTAAACAGAGCGATTTGCATGATCCCCGTCCCCATCCTCTGGTGCCAGCCCGGGTTCCAGGGCGGGTCCCCCGCTCTGGCACGGACCGGGACCGGGGCTCCCGTCCCCTTTTAAGGCAGCGGGTTCGGTGCGGGCTCGGCGCCGCGCCCCCGACGTGGAGAACCCCGAGGGGGTCACTCCGCCCCGCGCAGGGAGAGCGCTCTGCAACCAAAAAAATAAAACTCTAATAAAATAATTTAAAATTCACTGAAGTGCAGGTTCACGGCTCGAAGCGGCTCGGGAGTAACGGGAGGATGGAGGATGCGTGTGTCTCCTGCCGGCCGGGCCGGGGTCACTCGCCGCCCGCCCTGCCAAAACAGGCTGGGAAATGTGTTTATAAATTGTTCAAACTCTGGATAAACTTCAGCGGCGTTTTGTGTCTGCGTCTCCCCGCATGTTGTTATTTCCAGAAATCTGGATTACTGGAAATATTTTCTTTAAAGCTGGAGAGAAATCTAAACAGTCTGAGGGCAGGGGGATCTCGGGGGGGCTCCGCGGGTTCCCTGCGCACGGACGTGGCGCGGCCGCGGGAGGAAGAGGAGGGTGGCGGTGCCGAGGCTGGTGTCAGATGCAGCATCCCTCTCGGCGGCTGTCGATAAAAAGGCATCAGCCCGTCCCCGGTGCCCGGCGGGCCCTTCCCGTCCCCTCCAGCGGGCACCGGAGCGCGGCGGGGCAGCGGAATCGTTTTCCCGACATTTCCCGGGGATTTGGGGATTCCCACCCCGCCGAAAGGGTGCCAGGGGGAGATGCGGCGCCCGGAGAAGGGAAGCGAGGAGGGGTGTGTGCCGGGCGCGGGTGGGTGAGATCAAAGGAGGACAGTTCCGCCACACGTGGGGCTCTTTTCCATCTCCGGTGGAGCGGAGGGAGAGGGGCCGAGGAGCTGTGGGGCCGCCCCCGGCCACTGCCCCGCCTGCCCCACGGCCCAGCCGGGGCTGCGGGGTCCAGCTCGGCGCGGGGGACGCCCCCGGGGCTGGATGGGCCACCCAGGACCCGTTCCCTTGGGGGCGGAGGGAGCTCCGCACCTGCGGCTTCGCTCGGGGACTCTCTGACATCCCCATGTCTGTCTGTCCGTCCGGCTGCTCGCAGGGAAGGACAGCGGAGCCCAGTGGCACCGTGTCCTTTCCCCCCACGCCACGGGCCTGTTTCCCACGCCGGCTCGACTCCCTCAATTGGGAAGGTGCGACGCGGCAGCCGGCGGGCACGGGGGTCTCCTCTCGCCCTGGCATCACTGCCGGGAATTGGGGGGCCGGGCACAAGAACCCCCCCTTTTCCCTGGTGCACCCCGTCCGGGGGGAGCGCTTCCGGGGCGCGGGGCCGCCGCAGCCGGTTGGAGCCGGAGGAGGGGGAAGGCGGAGGCCCGGCTGCTTGTGAGAATTGTTATTTTTCATCAATCACCCCGCAATTTGTGTAAGTGCCCCGGACAGGACACCAGCCGTCCTGCTGGCTGGGGTCACGGAGACAACACAGCGATGGAGAAGAGCAATTGCATTTGCTCACCAGCTCACAGATCCAAAATTACGGCCCCTCGCATGGCGCGGGGAAGAGAGCGAAAGGTCCATGTGACATGAGGGAAATATGAAGGACTTTGACAGGTCTTAAACGGCCTGGCGCCAAGGCCTAAGTCTACCGGCTAAAAATAGAAAAGGGATGATGAGTGGAGATGGGCAGAGATGAAAGGGGAAGAGCGAGCGGGGCCGCGATGCGGGGCGGGCGGGGGGCGGCCCGACCGGACGGTTTCCTCGGGGCTGAACGGGGACGGATCCCCAGGGCGGATCCCAGGGACGAGCCCACCGGACAAGGCCGGTCTCCATCACTCCCAGCCCGGGGACTGGGGACCGGGCCCGCGGGTGACCGGGACGGCTCCCAGGAGCCAGAGGCACGGCGGCCCCTCGGGGAGATCGGAAACCTTCCCTGGAAGGGGACAGCGCGGGGACACTCCTCGTCCCCGGCCCGGGACACAGCTGCCCTCGGGACAAGAACCGAGGCCGTCGCCGCTCTCCCTGCCCGGTGCCCGGTCACCGGCGGGCGATGCGCGGGCACGGCCCGTCCGTGGGTGCAGGATCGTGTCCGGGGCCGCGCGGGGTGGCAGCGCAGTGGGTTCCCCGGTCCCCGTTTCCCCTGGTCCCCGTTTCCCCCGGTCCCCGTTATCCCCCATCCCCGCGGCCCCGCCGGCGGCCGTCGCTACGGAATGTCGGGGAGACGAGGCTGCTCTGGATGGGTTTATTCCGCAGGCGAGGCCGCTTGCGGTGTCACAGCGGTGCGGGGACACGGGCGGGGCGCCGGCCGGTGGCCCGGAGGACAGGCGACCTTTCCTCGCCGGGACACGGCTGCTCCAGCCCCAGAGGAGCCGGGCCCCGCGTCTTCCCGGCAGAGGTGGCCGCGGGAGAACCGTCCCGCCGTGGGGAGACACCCCCCGAGGCAACGAAAGGCTCCGCTTTTTCTTTGTGAAAGGGGGAAAATTGGGGGGGGTGGGAGGAAAAAAAAAATACACAAGCAAGCCCCACTTTTGCCAAAGCTGCCGTCAGCAGTTTTCCACGGCGGCGAGGAAGCAAAGTCCAAATTGGGTTTAAATTTCAGTCCCCGTTGCCCGTTCAATGGTCAGCGGGACCCCCCCGGGGCCGGGGGGTGACAGGCGGTGCCCGCCCCGTCGGGAGCGCTGCGGGCAGAGGTGAACCTGCCGCGGGGCAGGTGGAGACGGGCCCCGAGCAGAGCCCGGCGATGGGGATGAGGCTCCGCGGGCGGGGGTCCGCCACCAGCAGGATGAACCCGGGGAAAGGAGGAGCGGAGATGGGAAGGGGGCACCCGGGGGTCCCCGCAATCCCACCCCCGCGCGGGGAGCAGCGCCACGGCACCGCGAGGGCCCCGCGCCTCGCTGCGCATCCGCGGAGCGGGAGGGCCCGGCCACGGGGGGGACAGGCCGGGGGACAGAGAGTGGGCCGGCCGCCACCCCCCCGTCCCGCCCGGTCCGCAGCGCAGGCGGCGGGGGCAGGAGCCTTGGAAGGATGGCAGGGCGCTTTTTGAAGATTTGGGGGTAAATATGAAGTGACAAGAGACGGGTCTTTATTGTGAGGGCTCAGCCGCCTGGCGCCAGGGCCCTCTTCAGCCACCGCGGCCCTCAGTTAATCAGCGCAGATCTCCAAACCGGCCTCTCCGAGGGGACACCCACCGCGCCCCGCCGCCCCCCGCCCGGGCCCCGGCGCGGCGGGACCGGCCCTAATCCCTCAGCAAACAGCCCGGAGTGTCCCCCCTCCTCCTTATCCGCCTCCCCCCGCCCGGGTAAACAGCCCCCGGCCGGGACCCGCCGCGCCTGGACGGCGGGCTGCGGGGCTCTGCGCCTCCGAAGCGGGCGCGGAGCTGCGGGCGGATCCCCCCCCGGCTCCCGGTCGGGGGCGGCTGCCGGCAGGGTTGGGGGGCGACGGCTGGGAGCGACTCACCCGCGCTGGAAGTCGCCGCTCGGGGCCTCGCCGCCGCCCGCAGCTCTCCGCCCGCCGGGCCGCGTTTCCGGCGGCCGCCCCGTCGGCGGTACGCGGCGGTACGCGGGGCGGCGGGAGGGGCGCGCCCCACCGCGCTCCGCTCTCCGGGATCTGCGGCTCGGATCCGCCGGTTCCCCCGGCCTCTGGCCGCCCTCCCTCCCTCCCTTCCCCGGCCCGCCGCCCCCGCGGAGCCCGGCGGGGCCTCAGCCGCCGCCCCCCGCCCCCGGGCCTCCGCGCCCCGCTCCGCCGAGGTGGCTCCGCGCTGGCCCCGCACCGGCGGCGCAGCCGGGGCTGACCCGGTATGCGGAAAGGAGCCGGGGGTGGGATTTCGAGCACTTTTCTCTGTCATTGGTTAATATTTTATTCTGTTGACATGTTTTCTTACTGCCGATGCTTCCGACACCTTCTTCTTTTTTTTTTTTTTTTTTTCTTTTTTTTCTTTTCTCCTTTTTTTTTTTTTTTTTTTTTTTTTTCCCTTCTTCCCTTCCTCCCTCCCTCGGCGCCCCCCGCCCCCCCGCGCCCGGAGCTTGGCCGGAGCTGTCAAAACCCCGCCTATGCAGATCCACAATTGGTCTGAAACGCGTAAAATCAGCAATCAAGGGGGCTTGGCTCATTAGCGGGCGGATCAGAGCAGGAAGGACATGTGAGATAGTCACAGTTTTACAGAGATCAGGACAAGATCTCACCGTTCCCACTCGGCTGCTTTTGGCCATGAGCAGCCCGAGCCCCCAGCGCCGAGCGCGGAGCGCGGAGCCGGGGCCCCGGCGGGGCGCAGCCCGGGCCCGCGGGGGTGTGAGGGCAGCGCGGCCGCTCCTACCCGCCGCGCCCCGCGCAGCCCCGCGCAGCCCCGAGCCGGCTTTTGTTTCTATTTTAGTGTCGGGAAGGACTTTCCTGGGAGGGCTCGTTCCCTCGCTCGCTCTCCCTCGCTGCAACAACAACAACAAAAAATAAGGACCTACTGTCTCCCCTCCGCAGACCGAGTCCCAGGAGCCGGGAACTGCCTCGCTTTTCCATTTTTTTTTTCTTTCTTGTATTTTTCTTTTTTTCTTTTTTTTTAAATTTTTTTTCTTTTTTTAATTTTTTTTCCTCCGAATCTAGTTCGGCTGATTTTCGCCTCTTTTTTATGCCTTTTTTTTTTTTTTTTTTTTTTCGGAGTGTGTGTATCCGTGTTGTTGATTTTCCTTCCTCTTCCAGAGACTCGAGCGAGTTCGCTGGGCAGGAGAGAGGGAAAAAATATATATATATATAAAAAGCCAACAAATACACACACGCGCGCGTTTTTTGTAAAGGGAATCCCTCTTTTTCTCCTGGATTTGTGGATGCACCGATGAGAGATCCAGCCTTCCCAGGGACTGCCATGGCTTACCACCCCTTCCACGCACCCCGGCCGGCTGACTTCCCCATGTCCGCTTTCCTCGCAGCCGCTCAGCCGTCCTTTTTCCCGGCTCTGGCTCTGCCTCCGGCGGCCTTGGCGAAGCCCATGCCGGACCCGGGGCTGGCCGGCGCGGCCGAGGCCGGGCTGCACGTCTCGGCCCTGGGACACCACCACCAAGCCGCTCATCTGCGCTCTCTCAAAAGCCTGGAGCCCGAGGAGGAGGTCGAGGACGATCCCAAAGTAACGCTGGAAGCCAAAGAGCTTTGGGACCAGTTTCACAAGCTGGGCACCGAGATGGTGATCACCAAGTCGGGGAGGTAAGAGGCGGCCCCGCGCAGCCCCCCCAGCCCGGCCCGCACCTGCGCGGCCGCGCAGCGCCCCTCGCTCCATCCCGCTTCCCATCCTTCCCCGTGGAATAACGCCGGCGATTTCGATCCCTGCACTTTTTCGGAGGTGTTTTCCCCCCCCGCTTCTCCGAGCTTTCCACTCACCGCTCCCCCCACCGCACCCCGCCCCGCTCCCATTACTACTTTTCCGAGCGCGATCCTAAAATTCTTAAATTCGTGCACGTTAACGGAGCGCTCGGAATCCCTCGCTCCCGTTGTTTATGGCCTCTTCCCGCTGCTTCCTTCCCTCCTGCCAAACTTTCCCCACGTCCGGGGTCATCCCCCGGGAGAGGCAGCCGGAGGTGCTGAGCGAGCGGCTCGGAGAAGGGCAGAGAAACAGGAGAAAACAAGGATATATTTTCACCCCTTACGCCCCGAAATGGGATTTTTTAAAATTTTTTTTTAATGCTTTTCTGCCACGGTGTGGGGCAGCACAGCGGGATGAGAAGAAGTGGGGATGTGAGGACGGCTGGGAATGCTCAGCGCAGTGAACTAAGAGGGAGGGTGGTTCGGGAGCGGTTCGGGGGTCGGCGGCGGGCGGGGGCAGCCCTGTAGCGCTCTGGGTCTCTCCGCAGGAGGATGTTCCCCCCGTTCAAGGTGCGGGTGAGCGGCCTGGACAAGAAGGCCAAGTACATTTTGCTGATGGATATAGTGGCTGCCGACGATTGCCGGTACAAATTCCACAACTCCCGCTGGATGGTGGCCGGCAAGGCCGACCCGGAGATGCCCAAGCGCATGTACATCCACCCCGACAGCCCGGCCACGGGGGAGCAGTGGATGGCCAAACCTGTTGCCTTTCACAAGCTCAAGCTCACCAACAACATCTCGGATAAGCACGGCTTTGTAAGTGCGGCTGCGGGGCAGAGCGGAGCCCCTCGGGCAGGGACCCTGGGTAGGAGCGGTGCGGGGTTTGCCCTGTGCGGGGTTTATCTGGTGTGGGGTTTGCCCTGTGCGGGGTCTGCCAGGTGTGGGGTTTGTCTGGTGTGGGGTTTGCCCTGTGCGGGGTCTGCCCGGTGCGGGGTTTGTCTGGTGTGGGGTTTGCCCTATGCGGGGTTCCTACCTGGTGTAAGGTTTAACCTGTGTGGGGTTTACCCTGCTGTGGGGTTTACCCTGCTGTGGGGTTTGTCCGCTATAGGATTTGCCCGCTGTGGGGTGCCCCAGCTGTGGGGTGTCCCAGCTGTGGGGTGTCCCAGCTGTGGGGTGTCCCAGCTGTGGGGTGTCCCAGCTGCGGACGCTGCCCCTGATCCCCCGGGAACACCGCGGGGCTTTAGAGCCTCCTCCAGCCGGGCAGGGCCTGGCCGGGCCTCGCGGTGGCCTGGCTGTCCCCAGTCCCTGGCCTGGCTGTCCCCAGCCCCTGGCCCGGCTGTCCCCTGGCCCTGGCTGTCCCCAGCCCCCGGCCTGGCTGTCCCCAGCCCCTGGCCCGGCTGTCCCCAGCCCCTGGCCCGGCTGTCCCCAGCCCCTGGCCCGGCTGTCCCCTGGCCCTGGCTGTCCCCAGCCCCTGGCCCGGCTGTCCCCAGCCCCTGGCCCGGCTGTCCCCAGCCCCCGGCCTGGCTGTCCCCAGCCCCTGGCCTGGCTGTCCCCAGCCCCCGGCCCGGCTGTCCCCAGCCCCCGGCCCGGCTGTCCCCGAGGGGCAGCTCCCGTTCTGCGGGGAAAAGGAGAGCCGGGCTGCGGGCTCCCCTCGGCTCCTTTATCCCGGCCCTCCAGGGCCTGTCCTGCTCCTTGCCCAGCCTCGGAGGCTCTGCCAGGACAGGAATGGAGCGAGGTGGATGCGCGGGGCCGAGCGGGGGGCTGCGGCCAGGGCGGTGGCCGGGCAGGAGCTGTCGCTGTCACCCAGGACACGCCGCACCTGCGCTGGCTTTCCTCGGCCGGGACAGAGAAGGGCTGGAGCGGTTGGCACCATCTGCCCTCTGAAAAGCCCCTCTTTATTATCCCCCTTGATGGTGTCTGCATCACCTAAAGGAGAGAAAACAAAACAAAGAAACGAAGGGCGAAAAGCCGCCAGTCAAAATAAACAAAGAGAGGAAAAAAAAGAGAGAGAAAAGAAATAATAATAATAATAAAAAAGAGAGCAGAAAGCAGGCTCGGAAGGAGAGGGAGAGCGATCCTGGGGAATGCACGGCGGGGGAAATCCCGGCTCTCCTTCCTCCGAGCGAGCATTTGGGGCGATAAAGGGAAAGTTCATGGTGCAGCGCTGCTGATACGGTAATTAGCGGGGAGCCGCTGCGGGACCCCGCTCTGCTGGGGAGCCCCGAGCAGCGCCGCACCTCCCGCTCAACTTTCCCTTCTCTTTTTATTTTTTTCCCCTCTCTATTTTTTCCACTCTCTTTTCTTTATCTTCTTCTTATTTTTTTTTTCTTCTCTCACTTCTATTTTTTTTTCCTAAGGCAGGAAACAGCGTTTTTGTTAAATAATACATTGCGAGGCTATTTATAGTCAGAAAGGTAAATCGATAGAGAAGGAGTCTAAAAAAATACCTTTTTTTTTTTTTTTTTTTTTTTTTGTACTGGTGAAAAACTAGTTGGATTCAGCGCTTTTAACGGTTCGCCTCCTTCAATTAAAGATTTCTGGTATCTGTCGTTGTCCAAAATCCGGACTGTGTTAAATCTGGGAGATGAGGGTTTAGCCAGTGCCCATCTGGTCAGAGAGGGATGATTATTTTTTTTAAAGGAATGCAGATTTGCACGCCTGAATGAGACTTTTTGCACCATTTTCATGATAAATCCCGTTCAGATTATATCAATATAACAGCGATCTGACAGCTCGTCAGCAGGTGATTATTGCTTGGGTTAAAAAAAAAAAAAAAAAAAAAAAAAAAAAAAAAAAGGAGGGGGGGATTTTTTTTTATTACCTTCTAAACCGAAATGAAGTGATAATTATTTAGCCATTTGGCCGACGTTATTTGACAATAATTACTCAAGCTTTCGCCGTCCCCCTACGAATTCTGGGCAGTGAATTCTGCATTTCAGTCCGACCACAGAGGTTGGGGAATTATTTAAAAGCCATCGGGCAGGAAAACAGGCAGCGAGGGGCAAGAGGGGTCGGAGCGGCCCCAGGGGCGCGGCTTGGGGTGTTCAGCCGCTTCCAAAAAAAAAAAAAAAGAAATCCTCAGCCAAATCACGGGGAATTCGAGTTTTATTTAAAAAAAAAAAATTAAAACGAAAGAGTAGAGAACGGCTTTAAGTGTTGGCGAGGCTTTCAGACACCTGGCTGGGGAAAAAAAAAATGGGAAAAAAAAAAAAAAAGTCTGTTCCTTCTGCAACGTTGCTCCGAGACATAAATTCGCTGTGGCTCGTGGTGAAATGCTCCTTTCAGGTCGCAGGCGCTGGCTGGGGCTGGCACCGGCTCCTGCCGCCCCCGACACTCACCCAGAGCCTTTTAACTTTTTTTTTTTTTGGTGTGTGTGTGTGCGTGTGGTGGTGGTGAGGGATAGTAATTTATTTTTAAGGACGGAAATATGAAAAGCGGTGAGAAACATGTCGAAAAGTCGCCTCGCGCGCTTGGCAGGGCTGTAATAAACCCGGGAGATCCCTTTTGCTGCTTTATTGCCGTGCTTAGCACCCGCAAAGATGCTGTTCTGCCTGCGTTCCCTGACCTCCTTCTTTGGATCCCAAATTAAATTCCTCATGTCCTTCTTTGGGGACACATCCTGCAGTGGCACCAAGGACAAAAAAAAATTTCCTTCCTCTGGGTGAATTTGAGGGGTGTAATTTTTTTTTTTTTTTTTTTAGTTCTTTGGGGAGAAAAGGGGTTTTTTTTTCTAGGGAGGGGGCTGGATGTGCGGGGGCTGACGGCAGCCTCGGGCTGTGCTCTCTCGCCCATCGCAGACCATCCTGAACTCCATGCACAAGTACCAGCCCAGGTTCCACATCGTGCGGGCCAACGACATCCTCAAGCTGCCCTACAGCACCTTCCGCACCTACGTGTTCCCCGAGACCGACTTCATCGCCGTCACTGCCTACCAGAACGACAAGGTACTGCCCCTGTCCCCAGCCCTGTCCCTGTCCCTCTCCTTGTTCTCACCCCGTCCCATCCCTTACCCCTCAGCACTGTATTTTTATGTGTGTGTGCGTGTTGGTGAGGGTATTCCAGGGCAAAAAAGCAGCAACAGTAGAAAGGTTAATCCCCAAGCCCTCAGAGCAGGATGCACCCTCATGCTGCTCGTGTGAGTATTGCTGGTTTTAGGATGAATATCGAGGCTGTTGTCAGTATTTCTATTATTGCTGTGAAGAATTCCCCTCGCGGAGTTTGTTGCGCCTTTCTGGGCCTTGGGAGACTTTGCTGCGGGCCCGGGCTGTGGAGAGCAGCACCAGGCCTGGGCAGCCTCACCGAAAAGGTGCCCAGGGCTCTGGAGGAGCCAAAAAAATAGAGGCAGATAAGCTAATTTTAGTCGCTTTGGTGATTTCGCAAGCGTCGCCCTGTGAGCAGGCAGAGGCAGGGCAGCGCCGTGGGCAGCGGAGAGCGTCCTCCGTCCCCTCCCGAGGGTTGTGTGTGTGTGTGTGTGTTTTAACCCAAAAGCTGACCCCCCACCTCCACCCCTGCCTGCTGATGCTAATTGACAGCTCTGTCTGAGGGTCCTGGTGGGCTTGTTTCCCTCGTAAAGTTTATGGCGAAGAGTCACAATCGATTAAAGAGCACTTTGTCTGCCGGCCCCCGCCGCAAGCCGCGCGGGGCGGCCGCCGGCCGTGGGCCCCGTCGGGCGGGGGATGCTCGGGGCCGGGGGATGCTCGGGGCCGGGGGATGCTCGGGGCCGGGGGATGCTCGGGGCCGGGGGATGCTCGGGGCTGGGGGATGCTCGGGGCCGGGGGATGCTCGGGGCCGCGGGATGCTCGGGGCCGGGGATGCTCGGGGTCGGGGGATGCTCGGGGCCGGGGGATGCTCGGGGCCGGGGGATGCTCGGGGCCGGGGGATGCTCGGGGCCGGGGGATGCTCGGGGCCGGGGATGCTCGGGGTCGGGGGATGCTCGGGGCCGGGGGATGCTCGGGGTCGGGGGATGCTCGGGGTCGGGGGATGCTCGGGGTCGGGGGATGCTCGGGGTCGGGGGATGCTCGGGGCCGGGGGTCGCGGCGGGGCCGGCCCTTTTTCCAGAGCCCCTCTCGGGGCCGTGTGTTCAGGCCCATGCATTATTGAGCGCCCTGATGTCGCCGGGCCCCGGCAAACCCCGTGGTAAGAGAGGGATAAGAATAGCTTTTAACCAGCGCCCGAGCGGCTCAGTCGCCATCTTCCCTCCGGGGGGCCGTGAAAAATAACTTCCTATCATTAAGACGCTATTAATAATTCAAGCCCAAACCTCAGCATCATTTTTAATAAAGCCATGCGGTGTGTTAACGCGGGCTCCGCAGCCTGAGCCCAGCAGCTCGGGCTCCCCGACGGCGGCGGGGGAAAAAAGGGGAGGGGGCGCCCAGGGCTTCACGCCGCCCCCTTCTCTCCTTTTCTACCCCCCCCTTGGCAGATCACGCAGCTGAAAATCGATAACAACCCCTTCGCCAAGGGCTTTCGGGACACGGGAAATGGCCGGAGGGAGAAGAGGTAAGGGCTGTGGGTGTCCCCTTCCCCGGCTCGGTGGCCGCCGAGGGGACGGCCGGTGCCCGACGCTGCCTGTCCCCCGCAGGAAGCAGCTCTCGCTGCCGTCCCTGCGGATGTACGAGGAGCCCTGCAAGCCCGACCGTGACGGCGGCGAGTCGGACGCCTCCTCCTGCGAGCCCTCGGCCGTGCGGGATGCCCTGCACTCGCCCGTGGGTGCCCTCCCCAGCCCCCTGCGCCTCAAGGGCAGCGGCAGAGGTAATCGGTCCCTAAGTGTCCCCAAATGGCTCCCTGGGGGCTGCTGCGTGCTGGTTTTCCCGTGAGCAGGGAGGCAAAAAAATAAAGATGGGGATGCTGCGCACAGCGGAGCCCAGGGGTTGAAAGGACAAAAACAGGGCAAAGGCAAATGGCATTCACGAGCTGCGAGGTTTTTCTCTTTCTCTGTCTCCTTTCGAGTATATATTTGCTCCTCAATGCACCTGATGCCTTGTATTTATATTATACAAGAAGAAATGGCAAAGCAGCCCGTGTGCTCCTCACATTAACCCAGCGTGCCCTGCCCTCCAGGGGAATCTCACACTCCCCTAAAAAAAAAGAGAGAAAAAAGAAAAATAATTAATATATTTGAAAGAGGAAAGAAAAAAAAAAAGTTGGAACTCCAAGGCTTTAAGCTGGTAAATGAAAATAATCCAGCAGCTCGCACGCTGCAGTTGTTCGACGCTGGGTTTTGTCTCGCCGCACTATCAATCTGCTCTTTAAACTTTCCACCAACTCGATTCCCTGCAAACCTTCATCAAAACTGCAACCCCCCACCCCGAGCTGGAGGGAGGGTTTATTACACCCCTCTCCACTTTCAAAGGCTTCCCCGAATATTTGCCCCAGCCTGCAGAGCTTCACCTCACCCGCACCAAAAGGCTTTTCTCGTTTAGTGGAGCCCTTCAGCCTCGCCTCGCATCCCCCTGCCTCCTCTGAGAGCTCAATGGGTTTTTTTAAATTAAAGCCCTTTTTTAGAGAAGCCTGTGCCGTACTCCCAGCCTTAAAGCTGGCTCTTTAACCTGTCTCAACCTGCACATTTGGAATAAATCCACGGTGCGCTGGCGATCAGCTCCACATAATTAAATATACGCAGGACCATTTCCTCCCGTGCTGCCCGCTCTCCTCATCCCCGCTTGGACTTTGCAGCTGAGGAGAGCGATGCTGTAATAGAGTCTGCTTCTCCAGCAAACATATTTTTTTTTCCTGTTTGGCACAGCCACAGGACTCGCTGTTTGTTAATCCCCTTTCCCCAGAGCGACCATAGCACCAGGGCCCATTTCTGCCCCCCAAAAACGAGTCTCTCCCATTAAAAATGATCGCAGCTTCGCCGTCACAACCTCTCCCTGACACCAGGGCTCCTATGGGTGACCCCTCCTTCATCTCCCCTGGGTGTTTCTGCCCTGACCTCTGCCTCTCTCTCCCCTTGCAGAGGAGAAGCCGGGGGCTGACAGCGATGCAGAGGTGGAGAAGGTGCCCGAGGAGCGGCCGGTGGCAGCGGCCAGCCCCAGCGGCGAGGACGCGACGCCCCGCGGCAGCCCGCGGTGCCCGGAGGAGAGGAGCAAGGAGAGGCACAGCCCGGAGAAAGCCAAGGACGGTGCGTCCCCCCGGGAGGGTCCCGGAGAGGGTCTGTTCGGCCCACGGGGCCTGGAGAAGGACAAGGTGGAAGGACGGAGGAAAGAGGCGGAGGCGGGCAAGAAGGACCCCGAGGGCGGCGGGCTGGGCAAGGAGGCCTTCGCCCCGCTGATGGTGCACACGGACAGCCCCCCGCACCTGAGCGCCGGCCACCTGCAGAGCCTGGCGCTCTCTGGCCTCCACGGGCAGCAGTTCTTCAGCCCTCTGGGTGCTGGGCAGCCCCTCTTCATCCACCCAGGACAGTTTGCTATGGCCCCCGGAGCCTTCTCTGCCATGGGCATGGGACATTTGCTGGCTTCGGTGACCGGCGGGGGCAGCCTGGAGAATGGAGCCCTGTCATCCGCCCCGGGCGCGGCAGGGACGGCCACCCCCTTCCCTTTCCACCTCTCCCAGCACATGTTGGCCTCTCAGGTAAGCCCTGTGTCTCCATCCCTACCCCTGCTGTCCAGCTGGGCCCTGGAGTCTCCTCCTCGTGTCCTCCCAAAAAGCTCCCTGAGTGAGGGGAGCACTTTGGGGGTGCAGGTCAGGCCTGGCCAGTGTCACCTCCAGTGTGGGGACGTGCAGGGTGGCCCCATTGCGGGGAAGGTGCCCGCAGCCTCCCCCAGGCCCTTTCAGCCCATAGGGACAAGGGGGTGACACACCCCTGACGTGTTCCCAGATGTGGCACAGGCAGAAGTCAGGGGACATTCTGAAAGTGGCTTCAGGGTTGATTTGAGGAGGAATCTTGATTTTTTTTGGAGTAGCTACAGCTCCTCCATGGTCAAGGGCAGAGTCAGGAGCTGTGGCCCTGCCTGACCTGGCTGTCCCCATCCAGCAGCTCCCTGTCAGCTCTGAGGCGCTCCCACAGCGCCTGCGCTGGCCTTGCCTTTCCCATCTCCTCTGATGGAATACATAAAGATGTCTTTGAACTCCCCTCATTTATCCGTCCTGCTCAACAACGTGTTTTAATGTGGTTAAGGGGCTGTGATGATACGCAGACAAGGAAAGGATGGGGCAGACCTCCGACAGGGGTTTGTGCTCGGTGTCACCAGCCTGGCTTGGGACGGGGCAGATGGGGCTGTACCCTAACCCTCACGGGAAGTTATCCCCACAGGAAGGTATCCCCACAGGAAGGTATCCCCACACTCCTTTCAGGGTCACACCAGGCTGTTCCATCTTTACCTCGGCGGTTTTTTTGGGGACACAGCTGGGGGAGGGCAGGCAGGAGCGGGGAGGGATGCAGCAGAACCAGCAGCACAGCTCTGACCCCTCTTCCTCTCTCCACAGGGAATCCCGATGCCCACCTTCGGCGGACTCTTCCCCTACCCTTACACCTACATGGCAGCGGCAGCAGCGGCCGCCTCGGCCATGCCGGCCACCAGCGCCGCCGCCGCCGGGCCGCTGTCCCGCAACCCCTTCCTGGGCAGCAGCCGGCCTCGCCTGCGCTTCAGCCCCTACCAGCTCCCCGTCACCATCCCTCCCAGCACCAACCTGCTGACCACCGGCCTGCCCGCCAGCCTCAACCCCGCCTCCGAGGGCTCCAAGGCCGGCAGCAGCCGGGAATCCAGCCCTTTGCCCGACGTGCCCCTGCACAAGGGGAGCGGCCAGCGCCCCGCCGCCTCCCCCAAGGGCTCCTCGCTCAAGGAGTCCCTCAATGAACTGCAGAACATCCAGAGGTTGGTGAGCGGGCTGGAGAGCCAGCGGGAGCTGTCTCCGGGCAGGGAGTCCCCGAAGTGAAGCGGCGGGGGCCGGGGGCAGCGCAGCCCTCCCGGCGGGGCGGACAAGCACTGGTATTTTGTACAGCACAGTATAAATATTTATTGCGGAGCGAGGGGTGTGGGAGCGGACAGGGAGCAGAGGGATGGACCCCGAGGGTCATGAGGACCCCACCACCCCAAAGCCGGGAGGGAGCAGCTGGAGAGAGCGGGGTTTGCCCGACCCTTCGGCTGTGGGGCTGGGAGAGGTTCCCCCCAATTCCAGCGAGGCCACGGACCCCCCAGTTCCCTGCTCCGGGCACTGGGCAGCTCAGGGGACGGTGATGAGCTGGTGCCCAGACGCCTGATGGACGGGGCAGCCCCAACCTTTACCTCGGTGCGGGGTGAGAGGGGCCAAACCCTCATCTGTGCAACGGGAGGGGAAAAAAAAATAATAATTTAAAAAGATTTAAAAGAAAAACAACAAGAAAAAAAAAAAAAGAGATAAGAAATGGAAGATGGAAACCAAACCGCCTCGGCGGCCGCTGCCTCACAGAGCAGGCACGGCAGGGGGAAGCCTCGTGGGTACCTGGGCAGATATTTATGAAATAAATGGTAATTTGTGTAAATAAGCTATAAGGATTCCCAGAATATGCAAATTGGTATTAATTTATTCAGAGTTGTACATTGGTGTGTACATAATATTTAGAGTTTAACTCCTCGCATTTAAGTTCTTTTCGGTTTTGGTTTTTTTTTTTTTTTTTTTTTGTTTTGTTTTTTCATTTTACATGAACATATATATTGTAAATGAAAACTATTTAGCTCTTTGTGATTGAAGGAGATATTGGTTTCTCTGTGTTTTAAAATATTGTTTATCCCGCCTGTTCTCTAGGACAATCATGTGCCACTGATAAAACAATTTTTGGAGTCATTAAAACTAAGATTTCAATCCTTTCACGGACTTTTGCAAGAAAAAAAAATAAACTAACGAATCCAAAACGTAACTAAAATATTGCTACAGTGCGGGGTATAGAGAATGCAGGAATAAACCTCAGGTTTTTATTTTTCACTCCAGAACAAAAAAAAAAAAAAAAAAAAAAGTATAATAAATTTAAATATCACAGGACTGTGCTCTATATTTGTTTTAAAATAATAATAATAATAAAAAAAAGATACATGATTTGCAACGTGCTGGTTACTCGGGTATCTATCTGTTCAGTTTTGATGAATTCTCACATCTTTCAAAAAAAAAAAAAAAAAAAAAAAGAAAAGAAAGAAAAAAAATCTACTCGGAGAAGTCGTGGCCGGCTCCAGCCTGTTTCATTCCCGCTCCTCCCCGTCGGGGCCGCCGCTCCTCCGCAGGTGCCGACGGGGAAATCCCGGGGAGAGCCGGGCACAACCCGCCCGCTCCGTGCTGGAGAAATCCCGGGGAGAGCAGGGCACAACCCGCCCGTTCTGTGCTGGAGAAATCCCGGGGAGCGCAGGGCACAACCCGCCCGCTCCGTGCTGGAGAAATCCCGGGGAGAGCCGGGCACAACCCGCCCGCTCCGTGCTGGAGAAATCCCGGGGAGAGCCGGGCACAACCCGCCCGCTCGGTCCTACCGCCGGGGTTTGTCCCGGCAGGTGCTCGGGGCCGCGGCACCGGGACCCTCGGAGGGTGCCAGGCTGTCCCCGGGGCAGCAGAACCGGGCCAGGCTGTCCCCGGGGGAGCAGAACCGGGCCAGGCTGTCCCCGGGCCAGCAGAACCGGGCCAGGCTGTCCCCGAGGGAGAGGAACCGGGCCAGGCTGTCCCCGGGCCAGCAGAACCGGGCCAGGCTGTCCCCGGGCCAGCAGAACCGGGCCAGGCTGTCCCCGGGGGAGCAGAACCGGGCCAGGCTGTCCCCGGGGGAGCAGAACCGGGCCAGGCTGTCCCCGGGCCAGCAGAACCGGGCCAGGCTGTCCCCGGGCCAGCAGAACCGGGCCAGGCTGTCCCCGGGGGAGCAGAACCGGGCCAGGCTGTCCCCGGGCCAGCAGAACCGGGCCAGGCTGTCCCCGGGGGAGCAGAACCGGGCCAGGCTGTCCCCGGGCCAGCAGAACCGGGCCAGGCTGTCCCCGGGGCAGCAGAACCGGGCCCGGTGGAGCAGAACCGGACCCGCTGGTCCCGGCAGCGGCGAGGAGCGCTGCTCAGAGCGGCGGGGACGGAGCGGCACCGCCGGTGGTGCGGGATGGGTGACCCGGGTGAGCCGGTACCGTCGGGGATACAGTGACGGAGAGACCTCGGGCAGTGGGTTTTAACCCCTCCCGTGTCCCCCAGCGGCCGGGGCCGGGCGGGGCGCGGCGGGCAGCGGGCACGGAGGAAGGAGCGGCGCCTTTCGCTCCCGGAGTCCCCGTCTCCCGGGCGGGATCGGCCCCGCGGCCGTGAGGCGGAGACCCGGGCCAAGGGCGCCCTCTGCTGGCGCCGCCGCGCTCCCCCCGACGGGGCGGACCCGGGGCCGTTCGTGCCGCACAAACCCCTGGCCCGGGCTCTCAGGAGAGCCCCTGAGCTCCTCGGCGGAGGCGGCTGGGGTGATTTCTGCTCGCCTTCCCCAGGAGGAGGAGAGAGGGTTGGCTAAATTCTGTTTGCAGGGTTATTCCCCGATAAACACGGCTCGGGATGAGCGGCTATTTAATGGGCTCTGTTTTTAGGGAGGGGTCACAGCCTGTGCCCGCTGTTGGGGCTCCTCTGGCCCTTTTCCCTCGGATCCAGCCGTGCTGGATTTAGGCTGAGGTGGTTGGGGAAATCGCGGTGAGGAGATGGTGACAGCGCTGCTGTCCTGCCGTCCTGCTGGGTCAGGGACAGCCCTGTCACCCGGCCTGGATTAGGGGGCGAGCCCTGGTGCCAATGGGACATCCCAACCTTCCCACTGAGCACAAAGCCACCCTTCACCGGGGACGGGAAAAGTTCTGTGGGTTCATGGGCTGACCCTGAGTGTCCAAAGGCAGGGGGCAGGCCCTGCCCTCCCCGGGCGGGCTGTTTCAGCAGGAGCTGAGCTGCCCCGGCCATCCCCGGGCTCTGAGAAACCCTATTCAAGCAGCTCGATGAGCAGCTACCGATTAGTCACGCACTGCGCTGAGATTTTCTTTTCCTTTTCGGCTCTGAAAAGGCTCGGCGAGGCCCCGCGGGGACACCCCCGGCACAGCACCCCGGCTTCTGCCGCTCTGCACCGGGCAAAACCCGCCCCGGCCCTGCCGCTGCGGCCACGGAAATAAACTCCTGGTGATGTCTGGAGCTGGCGTTTCACCGCCTAAACGCTGGGTGCTGTGCCACCAGAACAGCGAGGTCTTCAAACAGCGAAACCTTTCACCAGGGTTCAGCGGTGAGCTCTGAATTTCTTCTGCTCAATGCACGAGGTGGACACTAAAAATAGCCGAGGTGCCCTGAGGGCTCCGCGGGGCCTGGCGGACAAACCCTTGGCCGCCGAGCTGCCGTGCAGCACAATAGCGCTGCTGGAAGGGCTCCACGGGCCGCTGTTTGTAAACAGGAACGCGAGCTCATGCCACAGCATCTCGCAGCCCCGCAGAGAGGGGCTGAGATCTCTGCCACGGCTCTTGTCCCTGCGCACCCACGGGGCTCTGCAGGACCCCCGGCCCTCAGCTGAGCTGCCGGCTCTGTGTTCGGGTGGTACTCCAGAGCTGCTGCACATTATGGGTCATGGATGTGGGGCAGAATAAGCGAAACAAAGAAAGGTTTGGGAGGAATCTTAAACCCCATCTTGTTCCAAGCTCCTGCTGTGGGTAGGGACACTTTCGACTAGTCCAGGTTGTTCCAAGTCCAATCCAACCTGGCCTTGAACAGTCCCAGGGATGGAACAGCCGCAGCTCCTCTGGGCAAGTTGTGCCAGGGTCTCAGCACCCTCACAGGGAAGAATTTCCCACCAACGTTTAATCTAAACCTCACCTCTTTTCCTTTAAAACCACCTCACTTGCCCTGCGTAAAAAATCCTCTCTCCATTTTTTTTTTCCACAAAGCTCTCCTTAAACACTGCAAGTTGCAGAAGGGGCGGAGGGTCTGAGAACGATGCCACGGAGCTGGACATGCCATGGGGGGCCAGGATCTACATCAGGAGCTTCTCCCAGCCCAGGGATCAACCCTCCCAGCGGAACATTTCAACGAGCATCTATCAGCCGGCCCCGACCGTGCCAGAGCAGCGCCGGGGGAGCGGAGCCCCGGTCGGACGGGGCGGGCGGTGAGGAGGCAGCTCTTTCTGTGGGGCTGGCGCCGCGCTGCCTCCGCAGCCGGGACAAAGCGGAGCGGGCCGAGCCCCGGTTCCCAATCAGGGCCCCGCTCTTGGTGCTCCCCGCGGAGCGCAGGGGCGAGGGCGGTCACGGCCCCGGAGCCCCAATTACCCGCGGGGCCGCCGCTCTGGCTGCCCCTGCCCATCGAGGATCAATAGACAAAGGGCAGCGGAGGGGCCCCGGAGGGTTCCGCACACACCCGGCCCCAGCTCCCGGCCGAACCTCGGCCCCATCCCGGCCCGACATGGCACCTGTGCGCTCGGGGGGAGGAACCCGCACCTGCGGCCGGCCGGGGTTTAATGGGGCTGGAGCCTTATGGGGTTGAACCTTTATGGGGTTGAACCTTTATGGGGTGTCCTCGGAGCCTGCTGAGCCCCCGGAGCCTCCCTCCGAGCACCGGCATCTTAAAGGCTTCTTAGCCCCACCGATCCGGTTCTGGCCCGTTATCCCCGCGGGGACACGGTCCCTGTCCCGGGCCGGGACTGTGGGAAGGGCGCAGCCGCCCTTGGGTCCAGGCTGTTCCCTGCCACAGGGTTCCCAGAGCCACTTTGATCCGTGTGGGTGTCTGGGGGGGTGGAGGGGACGGGAGGGTAAAATCATTATCAGTGGAAAAGCAGCTGTTTATTTTGATACGGAGCCGGTTCTTAGCCGCAGGCACCGTTTGCTCCGTTCTTGCTCTTCAGACAGGGTGGGAAAGGGGAAAGGGGAAAGGGGAGGCTCTCGGTTTATTCCGGTTGTTTACAGCGGCGGGTGATGGCGAGGGAGAGCCAGGTCCGTCGCCCCTCGGCGCCCGCCGGGGCTTTTTCCCAAGCCTTCCTCGGAGCCGCGCCGGGAAGGGAGGAGGCTGTGCTCGGGACATCCGATGGGATGGAGCGGAGGCTCCGGGCGGGGGAGCGGAGCTGTCCCCTCCGCTGCCCTCCTGGGGGGCACCCCGCAATCAGGACAGCGTCTCGGGGACGGCACAGCCTGCTTGTGGGGTGGCAGGAAAACCCGACCCCAAACCCGACCCCAAACCCGAACCCGACCCCGACCCCAAACCCGACCCCAAACCCGACCCCAACCCCAAACCCGACCCGGAGTTTCCCGGACCCGGAGAGTCCCGGCGCTGTCCCGAGCTCGGCCACCAGGTGGCGCAGCGGCGCCGCGCCGAGGGGCGGCCCCGGCTCGGGGGTCCCGGAGGGTCCCGGGGGGTCCCGGAGGGTCCCGGGGGGTCCCCAGAGGGTCCCGGGGGTCCCCAGAGGGTCCCGGAGGGTCCCCAGAGGGTTCCGGGGGTCCCCAGAGGGTTCCGGGGGTCCCCAGAGGGTTCCCTGCTGGTGCAGCCGCTGTCGCGGGTTCCCAGAGGGCTCCCCGTGCCGGTGACACCATCAGGGATCTCAGCTTTGACCGCAGAACTGGGGGCTCTGTGGCAGGTACCCCACGCTGTGCCCACCCTCCAGTCCATCTGTCCCCCGTGTCCTGCCGCCTGCAGGGCCATGTCACACCTTCCTGAGGGCGTTGGTGTGGGCGTCTGTTCACTTTTTGTGATCCTGTGTCCACGTGAGCAGCCATCCTGTGCATCCTCGAGGATCTGGTACCATTCCTTGTGGGTTGTGCCCAAACCCCCCAGTTTGGGTTCTGCTGCCCCTCCAGAGCCCCTCAGGAGGCAGGGAATGCTCTCTCCGGGGCGCCTGAGCCCCCACGAGCAGCCTGAAGCAGCGATGCTCTGCGCTCTGCACGGAAGGTCTTACATTGCCCCAGGAATTAATGGATGAAATCATGCAGGAGAGGCTGCTCCTCTGCCTTTGGCATCGCTGTAGCTGGCGACTGAGCACAGGTACATCTGTCCTTTGCTTGCCACTGATTCCTGTAAATGGCCCTTGCCTCCAGCCTTGGGCCTGGCACTGCTCGGTAATTCTTTGGAAATGAGATCTAATTAAAATGAGACAGCGCTGTCGAGGGACTACCTAATTGTCTTTGCAAAATGACCTTGTGGAGATCTTGGCTCGGTTCCCAGCAGAAAGGTGTTGTCAGTGCAAAAATCCTGCGCGGCTGAGGGGGAAATCGCTTAAAGACTTTTGGGAAACAATTCCCCAGGCTGGGAAATAACGAGCTGGTGGAGACACTGCAGTGCTGCTGTCCCTGAGCCAGACCCAGCTGTCCTCCCCTTCCAGGCCATGTCAGGCCTGAGGACACCCTAAAAATGGCTTTGAAAGGGGTTAATTCTGTGTGGGGTTCAGCCAAGGCTGATGCCAGCAGGAATTCCTGGGGTTCCCCCTGTGCTCCTGTCTGCCCACATCAAAAAGGGGAAGTCATTTGGGTGTTAAAGCCTCAAAGGCACCTTGAGTGATGGACTCAGCAGTGCCCACAGCTCCGAGCTCACCCCATCCCACCTTTGCTGTGTCCTGCCCGCTCCAGAAATCCCGCTGGGCACCGAGGGTGGCACCACGGGGATCTGTGAGGACAGGGTGTCAGCAGCTCCCTTTGCTCCTACAGAGCCCCTCATCCTTGGGAAAGTTTTGGGACAAAACCTCTCCTGGTCTCGCAGCCGGCAGGAGAGCAGCCGGCCTCCACGAGAGGGAGCGTTTGCAGGGATTTTTATCCCAGGTGGATTGGTTTGGGTTTGTTTTTTTCCCCTGTTGTTTTTCAAGCGCGGAGCATCCCTCGGGCTGCCTGAGCCCTCTGCCTGCATGGAATGCCCGTTTTCCCGGGTGTGGGGGAGAACTGTGCAGGAATCTCAGCTGTCCTGGGAGAGCTGTCGTGTTGTGCCATGTGCTGGGCTTTGGTGACACGAGGAGAAGCTGCTCTCTCCCTGGCTGGGCGGCACGGTCCTGTCCCGTGTGAACAGGAGGATGTTTTCCTCCTTCTGGCTCTGTCAAAAAGGAGAAGTCTCTCTTACTGAGGTGATTTCGGAGTGTTGTGACTGGTCTTGGTCAAGTGTGGGGCAGGGCATGAGGGGCTAAGGCAGCCCCCCGCCATGGGGAGCACTGGATTGTGCCTGTCCAGGTCCCCAAAGCAGGGATGGCTGGAGGGACCCTGGGACACTGCAGCGGGGCTCCTTGTGGCAAAAAAATGGCTTTGGCAGCTCCTACACTCAGCCTGTGGCCTAAAACCCCCATTTCAGCCTTGAAGGGGGATCCCACCCCTCCCCATCTCACTGCTCCCCTCTGCAAGTCGCTTGGAGGCTCCACCAATGCTTGTGATCCTTCCAGAAACAGGAACGGGCTGTTTATAATTTCCCAAGTGACTGCTACAAAGCCAAGGCCAGAACTCCCACTTCTGGGGGCACAGGATCATGTCCGGGTGGGTGCCTTGGTGGCCGCACGAGCTGTGGGTGGTTTGGGAGGAAGATGCAGCTCGAGGTCTGGGAGGGGATGTGGTGCTGCCTCCCCCTGCCCTCCCTGCGTGTTCCTGGAGCCTGGGAGAGCCCAGACTAGCCTATCTGCAAATTGCAGAGCAGATTATCAGCGAGCACGTCGGAGATTAAAGACCCCTCTTTATGTCTGGTTCCCCCAGAGCTCGGTGCAGACTCTTTGGCACCACGGGGCTGATTGCTGGGGGAACCTTTTGCTTGGCTGGGAGAAGCGAGGAAGGCTCAGACAATTTTCAATCAGAGAAAAAAACAAAATAAAAAGGAACAGGAAAAAGAGAAGGGAACACACAACAACAAAAACAGTTTATTCCAGCAGGGTGGTGGGAGGAAGTTCAGGCACAGCTCTGAGATGCTCCCAGCTTGTGCAATCCGGGGCAGGGAGGGTTTGTTCCCTCTGTTCTTCTTCAACAACCATTTGGTACTGGAAATTCTTGCTGGAGGAGGCCAGAGGTGGTGGAGTGGCAGCTGCAGGATGCAGAGAAGCCCCGGGGCGGCTGCTGCTTTGCTGCTCTGGCTGTATGTGCACAGCTCACAGGGGTGCAGCACACCCACCACAGAGCCCGGAGCTGAGCAGGGAGGGCATCCTCACCAAAACAGGAGGGGTTTTAAATTTTTTTTTGTCTGGGAGTGCTCTGGAGGCTCTGCTTAGGAGAAATACCAAAGATTTCTCCATGTTCTCCCTGGTAAAAAGCGTGCCCAGCTGCTCTGAGCAAACGTGAGGCTTTGGAGGGTGCACAGCCGAGAGCAGCCCAGAGCTGGGACAGTCCTGGCCAGCCAGAGGGGCTTAACAGGCTTAGAGCAGCGTAGTTCTTATAAACAATCACGTGAATTAGCACAAATCTCATTAGACCCGTGCTTCTCCTGGCCTCCTGTGTTCCTAATGCCCCTCACCGGGGTTCTGTGCTGCCCATGAGCCAAGAAATTCTTTCCAAGAAGAAGGAGCCGTGGCATTTTGGGTCTGCTGTTCTCAGGACCATTTCCATTATGCTTCATGCACAGGAGAGCAGAAATCTAATAGGTGAAAAGCCATCCGAGGTCCTTGGGTATTTTAAACCTGATTTAAAGTTTCGGCCGCTCTGTTAGAGCAATGATTCCGCTGGTGATGCCCGGGGGTGTCTCCCCTGTTGAGGACCAGGCACAGGGTGATTTTTCTGCTCTGATGTCCCCCAGAGGAGCTCTGCTGTCCCTTGGCTGCTGCTCCTGGCTGCCTGGTGGCCTGGCACCGTGGGGAATGGGGCTGTCTGGGCACGGCTTTACAGCCTGGTCCATCAGGGCTGCAGTGGAAGAGGTGGTCAGTGCTCAGAAAACACGGGAATGGTGGGTTTAGCCTGGAATGCTTTGGGGAAAGGGGATTATTTTCCTCCTGTTGGTGATGTGCACGCCTGCTGAATGCTGCCCACTCCTGGGCAGTGTCACCTTCCAGTCTCCAGTTTCTCCTCCCGAATCATTCCAAAAAGCAGCACAGGAGTTTTCCTTGTCTCAGAGCCGCAGCTGCTCCTGGGGTGAAGCAACTCGGCTGCTCCTTCAGGAGCGGGCTCCTGGGAGTCGTGGCAGGAAACAACACAGGACTTTAAATGACTAAAAAAAAAAAAAAAAAAAAAAATTAAAAAAGGTTTTTACATCTCTGCTGAAAGTCTGTTGCTGTTTCACCTCTCGGCAGAGAAGTGAGCAGCAAAGGGCCGGGGCAGGCAGCAGAGCTTGAGAAAGCAGCTCCCCGGGGACTCAGTCTCTGGCGGAGCAGCCCGGGATAAGCGAGCATGAGAAAAGCAGCCTTAGCCCTCCAGTCACCCTTCGGATGAGTTTCCGGCTGCTTTTCATCTCACTCCCGAGTTTAAAAGCCATCTTATTCCAGCCGCCAGCCTCGGCAGGGCTTCAAAGGGCTGTCTGCGGCAGGCCGGGCGGGGCCGTGTCCCCACGGCACCTGCCAGCCCCGGGCTTTGTCCCCTCCGTGGGCTTGTGGCTGCTCGGGAAAGCGTGCAGGGGACAGGGCTCTTTCTCCAATCCTTTTTGTCCCGCTGGTGAGCTCAGAATGCAGTGGGATCGCTGCTAAACCAGGGAGAATGACTCCTCTTGGGGGTTTGCATCCCCTTTTCTTACGTTCCCACTTTTCCCTAAATTTCCTCTTCTGCCCTGCAGCTCTCTGTGGTGTGGCTGGGGACACAACCAGGGGTGGTTGGGGACACCACTGTCACATACCCAGTGTTGGGGGGGACACAAGGGGGTCCCAGAGCGTGTTTGTGGGGTTTGGTGTTTGAGCCAGCTGGTAGCACAGTGTCCAGCAGAGCTGTCACCGGGCCATCGGGGGGTGGCCGTGGCTGTCACAGCTCGGAGGGTGCTGCAGGATCACCCCTGTCACAGAGGCACTGGGGTTCTCCCGTATCCAGGGGATGGATCCAGGTGACACGGGAACGGGATCTGCTCCTTGCTGCATCGTGCACAAGTCATTTCACCCCGGGCAGAAGCTGGAGGCAACACCTGGATTTGGTTCCAGGACAGAAAACAGAGAGCAGAGGGGCCAAATGGTGTCAGGAACCCAGGAGGAGCTGCAAACCTCCCTGATGGAAACGTGCCGCTCAGCCTCTTCTCTCCTCGGCTTTTTATTTGTTTGCCAAGCCTCCGGATGGGATTGTCCATTTTCTCCCCGAGTTTTTGCCTCAGCAGGTCTGTGGGGAGAAGTGCCCTTAGTGCTCGGTGACAAAACGCGTTCTGGAGATGGAAAAAGCTCTTTTCAAGGAAAACATGACATTTCAATGGAAAAGTAACTTTGCATGCTGTTTCTAATTTTAAAGCTCTGCCTTGGAATGCTCCCATGGACTTTGAAATCAGAGCTGGCTCTTATGCTTTCCAGGTTTTATCCACCTTTCCCATATAATTTCAAATTGCTCCCTCTGTTAACGAGACAATTCTGCCTTGGTGGATTTTGCATAGACTGCTTCCAAAGCACAGTTTCCCTCACGCCGTCCCTTTTTTCTGTGTTTTCTTTCCCCCGGCTCTAGACTATAAATACCTTTAGGCCAGACTGTGGGAACTGCACAAAGCCCCGTTACCTGGCTGATGCCTCCTGAATGGATGAATGAACCAATTCGCTTCCCGGTATCGCCCCGCGCTGAGATTAACTCCTAAAGCCACACGCTACAAATTAATGCATCTGCTCATTCCTAAAGCATTTCATCCCCATTAAACCCGCTAGCATTAATTTCCCCCTGTTAATCTGAGCTGTGCCGTGAGGGAGGAGTGCTGGTGGGACTTTTCCCCCCGCTCTAGTCTCTGGTTAGTCCTCACCGAGTTTAACTTGGAGAGCAGAGGAGCAAAACCAGCCGTGAGCCAAAGCGCTGCTGGAGCCAGCAGAGGGGAGGCGAGAGCAGGGATTCTGCCTTTCCCCACTCCGCAGGACATTTCGGGGGAAGGGAAAAACGGGCTGCAGGGTGATTTCTGTGCGTTCCCAGCTGATAGTGGCCTTTGGACCACCTGGAAATACGGGACCTCGTGGTGCCATAGCAAAGGATGCCAGCAGCGGCAGATGAACTGGGGGGGTCAGGCAGAGGCTGGAGGGTTTTCTCCATCCCTTATCCCTGCTGAGAGCTGCATTTCTGCTGCTGCATTTCTGCTGCATTTCTGCTGCAGCATCCCAGCGCAGCCCTATAATCCTACTGCCACATCCTGAGCAGGCTGGATGCAGCATTAAACCACCTCAGCGGTGGCCAAATGTCCCTGTGAGGTCCCAGCTCCTTCCGTGCCCTGGGGCAGTGGCACCCTGTCCTTGGCACGGCTCCTGTCCCACACTCCGCGGGAACAGGGAGTATTTACATTTCCCTCGGGTGATGCAGCTCGAGCTGTCCCCTCGAGGTGAAGCACAAACAGGTTCACCGCAGCGAGGTCACTCCCTTAACAGGTTTAAGTGGGTTCCACCGTAAAACGAATTTATTTCAACAAAACCTTTTTTGATAAATGAAACCAGCGCCGCTCTGTGTATAATTTCTCTAAACAATCTTCTCTAACGTTTACCTAACCTGGGCACGCAGAAACTCTCGCACGTTAAATATTAGATGAAAAGAGGCTATGAAATCTTTAAATAATTCCTTTTTTTTTTTTTTTTTAATTTTTTTTCTTTTCAAAGCAAGAAAGCCAGTCTACCATGGGAAAATACTCTGCTGCTGCTGAGCTGAGGTTTTTCTGGCTTCTGCCAAAGGTGAAGGGAGACAAACCCCCGGTGTTGCCATGGCTTTGTGTTGGTTTTTGTGTTTCCGTGAGGTTCACTGGACTTACCCATCCATCTTCTCCCTGTGGATCTGGTGATGTGATGATTCGTCTCCCGTGTGATATTTGCAGGAAGCTTGGCGCTAATCATTTGTGAATTTACCTTCAGAGTGTTTGTTAATTCATTAATTAAAGGTCTGATTTGCGCTGCAGGTGCTGGCTGGGGGGAGCTGAGGGCAGTTGGGGTTTGAAGAGCCATGGAGCTGTGCTGGGTCATTTCTGAGTGGTTTGGATTTTTTCCTTTGACCTCCCTGATCGCAGAGCACCCTGCAAAGACGGACTCGACTTCAGCGAGAACAAACTGTGCTGCTCATAAAAGGGAGCTGAGGTGAGTGAGAGAGCTGCCTGAAATGAGGCTAAAATTGGGCTGATGGGGATGTGCGGGTTTGGGTGAGTTCGGGTGGATTTGTTCTCCTCCAGGAAGAAGGAAGGTGGCAGGGAGTTGGATTTATTCCTGGACAAAGCATCACTTTTCCAGCTCTGCTCCTTGAGGTCAGGTCACTCCATCGGCTCAACCCCTTCTTGGGCTGGATTCTTGTAGGAAAAAAATCTTAATCTTAAACAAAGTCCTTGCTGCATCTGACTTCTCCCTAAGAATCACTGATCAACTACCAGATCCCACTGTCCTGTGAAAACTGGGGGAATGTGCTTTGCAATTAAATGCAGTTGAATTGGGTTGGAGGGAGGACAAGAGCAGCGTTTCTGTGAATAATTCAGCATTCAGAGGAACCCTCCCAGGCATGTCCTGCTCAGCTCTCCAGGCCCTTGGGTGGGTTTGGAGCAGCCTGGGGCTGTGGGAGGTGGAATGAGATGATCCTTAAGGTCCCTTCCAAACCAAACCACCCTGGGGTTTTATGGAAGGAACGGCACAAACCCACGCAGGAGACAGGAGTGATGTCAAGTAGGTTCCAGCTGATGGATTTGTGTGCTGTGAGAGTCCCCACGTGCCAGGGATGGGACCTGGGCAGGCTCAAAGTGTGTTTTGTCACTGTTTTGAGTGCAAATGCATAAAAACTCTTTCTGCTTTGGGCAGTGTTACTTGAGGGGTTTGTGGATACTGGGATCGCAGGATCTGTCCAAAATATGTGTTAAAAATCAGCTCATCTTCCAAATAAAACCCTCAAAAATTCCAGTATCTCCAAGATGTGCTTGGAAGTGATTTATTCTTTTTTGCTTTTGGTGTTTCCCTGAATGCTTTTCAGCATTATTTTTTTTAATGGCACCGTGTTACCAGAGATCGCTTTTGGTGGATAACACAGTATTTATGGAGAAAACCAACAGCTAAATCTGGTTATCATTGACGTTGCTTATAAAATACACACAGCAACCAAGATACTGGCCACGGCAGTAAATTGAAAATATATTGAAAACATAAAGCATTCTTCCAATTTATTAGTAATATTAAAAAATATATAAATATATATATTTGGGCAAGTTTTTCCCTCCTCCACCCTTGATAAAAAGACAGATCTCGAAGCTGTTGTGGGGAAATCTGAGGCTGTGTGAGGAAATCTGTGGTGGTGTTTGTCCTGAGGCTGCCGTGGTGAGGAGGGTCAGAGGTGTGCTGGTTTTTGTGGGGTTTCAGACAGCAAACAGCCCACTCTGGCCACGCTGTGGGGCACAATTTCATTGCTAAAGGACTTGTGGAGATGTTTCCTCGGGGTTTTTTTGCTGATCCCCCCGGTCCTGAGGGGTCCAGGGAGCAGGTTTAGGAGGGTTGGTCACTTTGGAGTGGTGGCTCCATTAAAATTGATATTTTTTGCCCCTGCTGGCTGCAGCCCCTGGTTCTGGTTGAGGTCAGCCTTCTGTCCCCACAGCACTGCACAATCTGGGCACGTTGGGGAAGGGTTAACCCTGGCAACTGCTGGGTAAGTGTAAAAATATTAATAAGGCTGCTGCAGGTCACCCTAAAACGGGAATTTATGGTGGCAGTCAAAGCTAATGTTTGGGATCAATGCAACATCCCTGCTCAGAATGAAAAAATAAATTAAACAGACCGTCATACAGAGGGTATGTAACCAAATCAATCATGTTTATGGCATTTAATCAAAACTTGATTGGGTTAAATTTATTCCATATGATAGCCCAGCGTTTCACAGGATGCACACCTTGCTGCTGGGGCTCAGGCAGCCCCGAGAGCAGGGCTCAGCCCAGTGTCATTACACATTAATGAGATTAGGGGAATTCATTTGCAGGATGCTCTGAGCAGCGGGCGGGAGGGCGTCTGTGCACCCAGAGAAACCATCACAGGGCTGGGCTGTGGATAAATAATCGGTGTTTAGTGGCAAATATCCCAGTGACAAACACCCCAGGGGACCTGACTGCTGGCTGTGGCTGGAGCTGTGGTGGCACAAAACCTGCCCCAAGCCCCAGGTGGGGCTGAGGGATGAAACTGGTTTATGCCAAGCTGAAATCATGGAATTGAAAACATCATTTAAAGGTTGAAACGTCGTGGGCAGAGCCATGTGTCCCTCCTGCCACCCTCCCACAGAAGCAGGTCCTTGGCCCTGAGCTCCCATCCTGGGAGGAGGATTTGATCCCACAGACCTTCCTTCTCCTCTTGTAAGTTGAATATTAGAATTCTCCCTAGCTGCATGCATAATTCACTACATTAATCTTCCCTTAAACATGCTCCTTCCACAAAGCCCCTCTGTATTGATCCAACAAAGACAATTATATATCATGGGGGGAGAGGGAGAAAGAGCTGAAATATTTGAGATTGGCCCTTCTGGGGGATTTATTACACGTCTGAACTACAGTGTCTGCCTGTTTTTTATTCTAAGCCTCCATGACAGGGGTCATGTCTTCCTCCACACACTGTACAGTGCTGTGCACAGTGATGGGGCTCTATTAAATGCTCAGGATGATTAATCACACCCTATAAACACACTTCTGCCGTGTTTGGAGGCGTGTGCATCAGCAAACTCCAGCAACAGGTACTGCTTGTGTCTGCCCAAGGGCCCTGTGGGGTGCTGAGCAGCGTGGCCTGGCTCTGGGGTGCTCCTTGGTGCGTGTAGGATGTTCTTCTGGAGATCTCCTGAGCTGGATTTGTTCTGGTTCTCTCCTCCTGAGCTGGATTTGTTCTGGTTCTCTCTTCCTCAGCTGGATTTGCTCTGGTTCTCTCCTCCTGAGCTGGATTTGTTCTGGTTCTCTCTTCCTGAGCTGGATTTATTCTGGTTCCCTCTTCCTGAGCTGGATTTGCTCTGGTTCTCTCTTCCTGAGCTGGATTTGCCCTGGTTCTCTCTTCCTCAGCTGGATTTGCTCTGGTTCTCTCTTCCTGAGCTGGATTTGTTCTGGTTCCCTCTTCCTGAGCTGGATTTGTTCTGGTTCTCTCTTCCTGAGCTGGATTTGTTCTGGTTCTCTGGTTTTTCCCAGCCCAGCTGGTTTCAGTGATTTCCTGAGCAGAAGGCAATCCTGGGACATGTCCCAAAGGTGATGCAGAGCATGAGTGAGGGGGATTTTCTGGAGATTCCCTGGATGGGAGCCCATCACCCTCTGCCTCTGGGCATGGAGATGCAGGCTGTGAGGATGCAGGATCTCCCTTTAGGAGAGGGAAAATAGTCCCCAAAACCCCAAAACCAGGAGGCAAAGCAGACAAGCTGAGAACCTCGTGAGTCAGGGAATGAGAAAATAATGAATGAGCAGGATGGACTGTTTGTAAATGTGTGTGAGATTAATGAGCAAAGGCTTCTCCAGAACACAGGAGGCATGAAATCAATCCCTCGCTCCCAGAATAATGAGGGAATCAATAGGATTACGAGGTTAAGGCCGGAGTAAACCTGAATGACAGCTGCAAAATAAATTTTATTTGAAGGACGTGGCTGGGGTTAAATGAAATGTAATAAATAATAGAAAGCATTTAAGGGGTGGGGAAATGCTCCAGAGATGGAAGGAAGAACAGAAGGCCCTACAGTTGCTAAATCTGCCCGGTTTATACCCACTGAGGGTTTTTACAGGCGAGTGATGAGTGTGACACACACTCTGCAAGGTTGTGCCCTCTCCCCTCAGTGTCCAGGACAGGGACAGGAGCAGAGGGGTGGCAGTGGTGCCACCAGGACCCGGGGCAGCAGCAGGACAGGGATGTGAATGTTTGAGCTGCATTCTGGAGTGCATTTAGTGTTCACCTTGTGTGAGCTGCAGGTCTGTGCATCCCTTTCCCCCTGCATTCCTCTCCTGGTGTCCCACCAGAGAAAGCCAACGCTGCCTCCATCCCATCTCCTACAGAACTCCTGGAGCTGCTGCATGGCACAGAGACTGCCCAGAGCAAGGCTCACACCTACCCCGGGCACAGATCCTCTGGACAGGGACCTTTCTGGATGCAAGAACCTGAATTTTCCCAGTTTTGCCCCCATGGTGGGGTGTGTCCTCCTGCTCCGTGCTCCAGGAGGCACGTGATGACCTTGGCTTTGGGGAGAAATCCGTGCAGGTGGGTGCAGTGCTGTGATTTCAGGTGCCTCTCCTGGTGGATGCTTTGTGTGTGAAGCGTTTTGGAGGCTGATACCGAGTCTCCCTGAGAGCTCAGACACTTCCAGCTCTGAGAACCCGGCACGGGGGTGGGTGCCAAACCAGAGTGAAGCTGTAAACTGCTGCCCCGATGTTTCCAGCATGATTAACTCCTGGTCCTCAGGGAAGGAGATTGGGAGCTCCTGGCATGGGGTCAATGCTTTAGGGGCAGAGCCCAGCGCAGAGAGGTGTCAGCTCTGAGGAAACACATCCCACTGCAGGAGGAACAGCTCCGAGTGGGGATGGGACAGCAGAGATTTTCCTCTGGAATCACCACGGAAAGGAAAGGGAAGGGAAGGGAAGGGAAGGGAAGGGAAGGGAAGGGAAGGGAAGGGAAGGGAAGGGAAGGGAAGGGAAGGGAAGGGAAGGAAAGGAAAGGAAAGGAAAGGACAGAAAAGAAAGGAAAGGAAAAGGAAAAGGAAAGGAAAAGGAAAGGAAAGGAAAGGGAAGGGAATGTAAGGAAACGGACGGGAAAGGAAGGCAATGGAAAGGAAAGGAAAGGAAAGGAAAGGGAAGGAAAGGGAAGGAAAGGAAAGGCAAAAGAAAGGAAAGGAAAGGAAAGGAAAGGAAAGGAAAGGAAAGGAAAGGAAAGGAAAGGAAAGGAAAGGAAAGGGGAAAGAGGAAAGGGAAAAGGGAAAAGGGGAAAGACCTTCTGCTCCATTCTGTGGTTGATTCCCCTGGATGCTTTTCCAGCAGGTTGCCCCGAGCCGCGGGTCTCGTTCTCCCGGTGGGATGGTGAGGCTCAGCCCTGCTCAGGCTGCTCCCCGTGTTTTTCCAGTGGTTCAGGGTGTGACTGATAGAGCTCTCCTGCCCGTGTAATGCACGCTGACAGCAGCCAGCCTCCGGGGAGGCCGGCACAAAGACAGAGATGGGAGGGAAATCTCTTCCATTCGTGTCGCCAGACGGACACGGGGAAAAACCCCCCTACATTCACATTGTCCAGTTGTGAGAAGAGAAAGAAGGGAGTTTATTTTGGGATTGTGATTTACGAAATTTTGACTTTATCAGACTCTTTGGAGTTTGATCAGGGATCGAAGGACGAGGTTGACACTTCTGTGACCCCACTGGTCAACCCACAAGTCCATCAGTTTGTCCTTCCCCCCTGGAAGGAATGCACAGCTTTTCAAAATATCATTCTTCATCTATGTTACAACGCATGAGAAAACTCCAGCACAAAATGTAAGCATCAGGAGGCTGATAAAATGAGGGTGGCACATTTGTCCCCTGGGCAGTGGCTGGGTTTTCCCTGTGGAATATCCCCGTGGGAGGTGAGGAGCTGGACTCTCCTCCTGCCGCCCTTCCTGGGGCTCAGAGTGTCCGTCTGTCCATCCCAGGGCCGTGGGGTCACTCTGTGTGGGTTCTGAGCATCCTGACCCTGCTGTGTGTCCGTGTCACTGCCGGTGTCACCATGATGCTGTTCCTCACCCTCCCAGCAGTGAGGTGTGCACGCCCAGGTGTGTCCCCGCACTGTCCTGCAGCCCCACCTGCCTCCCACACGGAGCAGGGACCTTTCCTCAGCAGGATGTAAAAAAAAATTGCCTTTAAGTTGCCTTTTAACAGCTCCTGTAAATCTTATTTTTAAGACACCTTTATTATTGTCAGAAAGGAGGAAGAATTGCTGAATGAATCCCAAACTGGCCCCAAACTGGGAAGAGCAGAGGGAGAAGGTTGAGGGCTACAGTTCTCCTTCATCATTTGGGGACACAGCAATGACAGCAGGTAAAAACCTCGGGCTGCTGACGGGGTGCAGATCCCCATGCCTCTGGGATGGGCTCAAGAAATCCTGGAGCTGTGGATCAGGCCCAGGAACCAGGCTGGGGATACTTTTATCCAGGTGCTTCTTCTCCTCCAGCACCTTTCATGCCATAAGAAACCATACAGGGTGTATATATACGTGTGTTTTTTTTTTTTTTTTAATATTTTTAAACCATTGCACAGGCAACCTCAATCCCAAATCCCAGCCCAGAGGTCAGTGGAGAATTGGCCTTGCACCTGCAACCTGAAACCAGCTCTGCCTGGCTGGGGAGCCTCACGCTGCGCCACTAATGAAGGGTTCAGGGGGTTGTTTTTCTTTTCTATTTTATTTTGAGGCGCTGTTTGGAAGCACACGGCCAAGTCTGGGAATTTCACAGGGTAAACAGAAAAGCTGCTCTGAAGTTATTTATTGGTTCTGTTTTCCAGCACGTGGACTAGTATTGATTTATTTTGCAGTGTCTCCAGAGGCTTCTTCAAGGTTAAAACGTAGACATTGCATGTTAGGCTGGGCTAAATACTGGCAGGAAAACACATTTGGCTCTTTTAATTGGAAAAACACACTGCTTTTGTCACCCCGAGGCCAAGGCTCTGCCACAGCAGCACCAGGAGGGCAGGGGAATGCACACGACTGTGAGATGCTCTGGTTCACACTCGCCTGGGGAATTCGGTGGGAGCACAAAGGTCCCCACAAGCAGCTCTGGGGTCCCACCAGCCCCAGAAGGCAATTCCTGGAGGGAAGGTGGGGCTATTCCAGCAGCCATTCCAGGTGGGTGTGAGCCTCCTGCTGACCAAATTTATAGGAGCCACCGCGGCCAAGCTCCATCCCAGCTCCAGTTTCGCCTCTGTGAGCTGCTCCCAAACAGCACCAGGGGCTGAGCGGGCTGCCACAGCGCCGTGGGGACAACGCTGGTCCCCAGCAGCTGATGGCAGGGACTCATCCCCAGGGGAGATGCCCCACACCAAAAGCAGGAGGCACTCACACGTGCCAACCCACCTGTTCTCTGTCCCCACATTTACAACCACGGCTCGGCTGGAGAAGGGGATGGGAAAAAGGAATTCTTCATCCTTAAGAAGTACTTACATCCTCTGAATAATTTCCAGCCTCTCTGCTGCTTGTGCCCCTTTCTTTGGCAGGTGAAGGGGCTTTGCCCTCGGGAGGAGGCAGTGTCAGGCTGGTTCCTGCTGCCACAGGATCCATTCCCCGTCATTCCCGAGCCGGGAGCCACTGCGTGCAGCCGGGCTGGAGGTCGGGGAGCTCTGCTGGGGAAGGTACAAGCTGAGGTTTAGAAATCATGATGTGTGAATTGAAATGGGAAGCAACGGATCTCGGGAATCACCGCAACTGCTACAAGGTGTTCCTGAAGCTGTCAGCAAGCCATCTGCCCGCTCGCCCTGGGTAAACACGGCGCCGCAGCCGGCTCTCCTCCCCAAAGCGGCCGGCACGGGGGTCCCGTGGGGTGAAGCCCCCCGGGGCAGCGTGGGAGCGGGAGGAAAGGAGCTCCGGGCAGTGCGGGAGGAGGGAGCCGCTCCCCTCGGGGCTCTGGAGCGGAGCCCTGGAGCGCCGCTCGCTCCTCGTAACTCATCGCCGAGACACCGCCGTGGGGAGCCCGGCCCGGCCCGGCCAGCGATTTATGGCTGCGGGGAAGGCGGCAGCGGGGCAGGGAGAGAGCCTGGAGGCGGCCCGGCTTCTGGCACTCGCTGCTTGACTCTGCTGCCTGTGCCACTGTCACCCCCAGGGTCATCCCCATTGTCATCCCATTGTCATTCCCATGGTCACTCTCATTGTCACCCCATTGTCATTCCCATGGTCACTCTCATTGTCACTCCATGGTCATTCCCACTGTCATCCCCATTGTCACCCCCACTGTCATCCCCATTGTCATTCCCATGGTCACCCCCACTGTCATCCCCACTGTCATTCCCATGGTCACCCCAATTGTCACCCCCACTGTCGCCCCACGGTCACCCCCACTGTCACCCCCACTGTCATCCTCAGTGTCACCCCCATTTTCACTCCCACTGTCACCCCCATTGTCACCCCCATGGTCTCCCCACGGTCACTCCCACTGTCACCCCCACTGTCGCCCCACGGTCACCGCCATTGTCACTCCCATTGTCACCCCCACTGTCAGCCCCACTGTCACCCCACTGTCACCCCCGGGCACTGCACAGGCAGAGGGGATGGTGAGGAGCACACACTCGGCAGGGGACAGGGTGGGAAAGGACGGCCACGATGGGTGAATTCAATGAATATTTCAATGTTTTAATTGAATGGTTTCAGCGTGGCACAAACCAGCGTGTCCGGGCTTCATCCCTCAGCGCTCCACGTGGGGTTTGGGGCAGGTTTTGTCCCACCACAGCATGGCACAGCTGCTGGCACAGCTCGGGCAGCGGGGATGTCACCCCCTTTCCCACGGGGACGTGATGCCATCGGTGTGCCACGGGCTGGCCCCGCTCACAGCCCCAGCAGAGAGAGGCCCTGGTGGAGAAAAGCTGGGTGACCCGGGATGACACGGGTGGCTGCGGCGTCACTGCAGCCCCAGAAACGCCCACAGTGGGTCGGGACTGCAGCATCGCTGCCAGCTCCGAGGGTGGGAGCAGCAGGAAGGGCCCGAGGCTGGGAGACACCGTGGGAGAGGGTCTCCGGGGCTTCTCGTGGTTCCTCAGGGGGTTGGAGAGCAGCTCTGATCCGTGCTCGCAGCTCTGTGCTCGCTCCGTGCTCCAAAGCTGTCAATCACGCCGTGCCTCAGTTTCCCCCCCGTGCAAGGGGACAGCGGTGCCTTTGTCCTCAGCTGCCCAGAGAAATGAGCTTCGGTGAATTCCGGGGCAGAAAAGCAAAATTGGGGAATTATATGTAATTTTGTAAAAGCAGTGCCTGGTGCAGCCACGCAGGGAGGAGTGCACAGGGTCCCAGTTTGGGGCTGAGCCCCCTTGTCGAGGATGCTTGCTCCATGTCAGCCTGAGTCTTCCCTCAGTGCCAGCCAGCACTCTCGGTCTTCCCCCTCACTCACAATTCAAAATAAATACAGAGAGTGAACATGACCTTGAGTGTATAGTCTAAAGCTTTTAAAACTCTCCTCTAATTCTTTTAACTTCCCGCACATCTATCCTCTGCACCAGCCTCCTCATTTCTCTTTCCCTACAGTAAACTTAGACCCTTTCTAAAGTGCCCGGAGAAGACGCTGCAGATGAAATGTTGCTTTAGCTTAATTTCCTATTCCTAACATATGCTTTAATTAATGTCACTTGCTTTGATTTGCTGCCAGCATGCCAGTGCGGCACTTCCTTCGTTTCGCAACCTTAACCATAACCTTGTGGGAATGAGGATCAGGTGTTCCCGGCTGATTTCATCTGCTTCAGGGCATTTTATCTCCAGCTCTGAGGCTTTTCTGCACTTTGTCGGTGGCACCAGCACAGAGGCAAAACCCACAGAGCTCTCCTTGGCTGGAGGTGCTGGGGATGTGTTGTACATGAAGGATGCTGGTACAGAAAGCACTGACCAGCATTTCTCATCCGTATTTTTTTACTCTTTCTAGGTTTAACTCGGAGCAGGAACATGGCAAAACAGGAGAGAGGGGATGGATTCGCCTCCCAGCTTCTGATTTCAGGATCAGAGAGGACCATCCTGCTGCTCTGTGCCTGCTGTCCCCACAGTCCCTGAGGCTCCATGGCCAGTGCTGGACCCCAGTGCCCAAAGTGCTTCCTCACATTGATATTCCCAACCCAGGCAAGCATTTTCCAGCCATTTACCAGCATGGAAGTGGCAGAGGTGGAGAATGACCTTGAGGATGTCCCAAAGCAGCCAGGTCAGCCCTTTGACCAGCTGGCAGACCTGCAGCAGCCTCATCACCTGGGGCAAGGTGAGAGATCCCAGCGTGGATGCCTCCTCTCTGCTGGTGGAGCAGGGGTTGGGGTTTGGGGCAGAGCCCATTCTGCCCTCTCCCCGGCCTGGCTCCCAGGTAAGAGCAGGGAATGGCAGGGCCAGAAGCAGCTGGACTCCCTCTGTAGCTGTGCTGAAGTTCAGTGATGCAAACCTCCTCCATGGGAGCCTCTCCTGCTGTCCCCCACTGCTCCTGCCTCTTCCCAAATTTCACCCTGTTGGTTTATGACAGGTGCAGACTCATCCTGAGGATCATGAAATCCCTTTCCCCTCCTTCTCCCTGTTCTCACTGCATGGTGAGATGTTTATGCCCTTCCTCCTGTAGGAGCTGCCTCATCCTCTCTGCACCACCAGGTCAGTGCTCTGAGCTGTTTTATGAAAAAAATTCCTAATTTGAGGGATCTTTTTCCTTCCCTTCTCCCAAAGGAGTCAGCTTGGTCCTTCAACCCGAGCAGAACAGCACCAGTAAGCTGCTCCCCACGACTTTCTGGAACTGCTTTGCTTGAGAGCAGCTCCTTGCACAGCAGAGCCTGGAGGAAATTTTAGCAATTGTCTGTTCTGGCCCCAAATCACTGGCACTCGGATACAGCAGGCCTGAAATGGCCCCTTTCCCAGACAGCTCCTTAAGCAAGGTTTTCCTGTCTCTTTATTTAATGAATCTCAGCCATCCTTTCTCTCCTTGCTGGAGCCAGGGGCAGATGCTGCTCCAGCATTTCATCCCTCCCCTCTCTCCCATTTCCCTTCTTGTACCTGCAGCAAATTTGGGGTCCCACAGCAAGTCATGTCCCAGGAGGAGGAAATTCCCAGCTTCTGGGGCCCGTCCCAGTTGGCCATCATTTCCCTTGCTGTTTGCTTCTGTTGAGAACCTTCCCCAGGAATGGGAATGTGGGGCCTTTTTGCAGTTCTTGTCCCTTTACTGGGGAGGCAATGGTACCCCGAAGGCTGAGCCCTGCTTTCAGAGCAAACCCGCTCCCTGGGCAGGGAGGAGAATGCCCAAAATGGAGAGGAGCATTTGTCCCAGGCCTGGGGAGACATTTATCCCCTGCTCCTGCAGCCCAAGGAATGTGTTTCACGTCAGTGTCCCGGGAGTGGGATGGAGGCACGGGAGGGATGTGACTGAGCAGGGAGCAAGCTGCCACATCCCCGAGGCTCACTGGTGATGTGTGCTGCCCTTGGAAGCAAAACCCTTCCCCAGAGTGGCCCCTTTCCCCCAGCCTCCTGCACCCCAGACCCCCACAGCCCCCTTCCTCTCTGCTCTCATCTGCCTCTCACCTCGCCTTCCTCCACCCCATCGTGCCGCCTCCTCTGCAGCAGCCCCACATCCGGATGAGTGTTTGTGCCTCTGCTGCAGCCCCTCCAGCCCGGCTGGCTGCTCCTGCTGCTCCCTGCTCCCCTCTGCCCCTGGCAATCCCGGCTGCCTTCCCCTGCTCTGAAAGCCTCACAGCCCCAAACCTGCCCTGGGTGAATTAGCCAGGACTGATCGCTGCGATGATGCAAGGTTCTCCTAAGCATCTGGCAAAGGTTTAATCCCCCAGGGCCCCTGTTTGCTCCTGGCGGAGTGTTTTCTGTTCTCTCCCCATAGCTCCAGTGCTGAGCACTGTTTTGACGCCCTGCCAGGCTGTGGGTCCAGCCCTGGATGGGGGGAAGAGAGGAAAGATTCCCTCTGGGCAGCCCTACAGGGGAAAGGGACTGGCCGAAGAGAGTGGCAGGCTCTGGTGGGCTGTGAGGGCTTGGCTGTGCCTTGCTCAGGCTGTGGGTCAGGGCTTCTGGCCCCTGCGTGGGCTCTGATGTTTGAACAAGGTTGTTTGGCCCCACGGGCCCTGGCTGCTCTGTCAGAGCATCACACTGTGCCACGCTGAGGGACAGAGTCTGTGCCCAGCTCCAGGGCAGAGACAGAGCTGGCAGCTGGCTGCCTTCATTCCTCACGCTGGGAATTTCTCACCCAGACCAGCATTTTCCTCTGTTTACCCTCGAGGACAGTGATTTCCCATAGCAATAACCTCCTCCTCCCCAGCACAAAGTGAACAATCACTTTGGGCAGGACTCTCCCAGTGCCCCATCCCCGGACGGATGATGCCAAGGATGTTGTGCAGAGCCACAACACGTTGCTCTGCCAACACTGGGCTGGATTTGCAACACCTTAAGGCACTTTCTAGCTCTGATGCAAGGCTTAAGACAAGCCTCTCCTCTTCTCTGCCTGCCTGGTGACAAGTGACTCGCCCTGGTGTCATTCAGTGGATTGATGTGCCTCTCATTTTTGCCCAGGTGCTCCAGAGCAGCTTCACCCAGGAGCTTTCCACGTGTCCTCCTCCCTCTCCACCAATGTCCCTGCAGGACACTGAGCCGCCCTGGGGCTGCTGTCCCCTCCCCACGCACACACCTGGCTGCCACCCTGACCCACACCACTGGGTCTTTTCTCCTCCAGGCTGTCCCTCAAGCCTTGGCAGCACCGAGGACCACCAGGGATGGTGTGACCAGAGCCCTGCCCTGCTGTGATGGCAGAGCAGAGGTGACAGGGCTTGTTTGGTCCCCACCCCATGCCAACGCCAGCCCTGCCCAGACCCCAGCCCACAGCAGAGTTGGGTGGGGGCACTGGGAGCCAGGCTGCAGAGAAATCACCGTGTGATTTCTCCGAGGGCCGGGCTTTGTTCTCCTTTTATTTTTGAAGCCATCATTCCCATCCCAGCTCCATTTGCCTGCTCCCATCCTCCAGCGTGTTGTAGCTTTAGGGGTCTTTTCATTAAAATAATCATTAAAAAAAAATTATTACAAAACAGATTGAGGGAGTTTGTTCATTGGTTTGTTTTTGGGGTGGGGTGGGGATTTTTTTTTTTTGTATGTATGTAAATCTTGGAGTTAAATCAGAGCTTTGGCTGGGGACTATCTCAGTCTGATGCTCACCAGGGCAATGATCTCTGGACTATTCGTTCTAACAAAGACTTTGCCAAGCTCATGGTAAAATTCTCTTTCTTCAAAAAATGTGCGGTTGATTTGAAATGTTAGTTTTTCTAGATGCTACTTTAAAAAATAGTAAGAGAGCATATTAAAAAATAAAAATCAAAAGCATTCGGAGAAAATTAGCGCTAATTAAAAAAGTTAAACCAATTCCACCGTTGTTAGCTTTTATTTCTAAAATAGTTAATCTTTTTAAAAATGTCTACACGCGTGAATATTCGTTCATAGTTTAATTATTTCTGGATAACATTGCCGGGCTGCATCTTGCATAGCTTGGTTTGAAACTACGAGGGGTGAGTACACTTGGTACTCTTGGATAAAATTAACAAATACCCACCCCCAAATATTTAAAAACAAATCGGATTATGGTTCTTCGTTTGATTTACCCGGTTCCAGCGGGGCTTGGTGCGAGACTGAGCAGCACAATCGTTTACAACCTTTTAAAACATTCGTTAAAATATTTACTTAACAGTTTAAAACAAAGCCTTAGAGCCTACAAACGTGCCCAGGTCAGGGAAATACGTGTGGATAATTGGGCTGAACGATTTAGAAGCAGAGAATCACTTGCATTTCAAACCGTGCATATTTCCAATACCCCCTTAGCGCATCTATTTTAGGCAGATGCTTAAGATTAAAGGGCTGCATGTCAGCCCGTATCTTACCCACGCTTCCTTGTCATCGTTTCTTTGCGATTAAATTTTGTGTTTTCCTTTCAGCCTAGAAGTGTTTGGTACCAGTCTCTTGGCAAAAGAGCCGGAGGAATGGAAGGGTAAAGAAATATGACCCAGCTGCTATGCACAATGAGGTTTGTAAGTCCTTGTATGGTATAAATAAGCATATTACACAGTTATTAGAAATTTGGCACTGTCGCTGTTTAGAAGCAAGGCTCTGATGCTGTGTAATTCCTCCCGAGTCCATGCATAACTCAGTATTAGCCTTCCATTCTTCCAGCCTTGTCACCGGCCAAATTCGGCAATTTTTTTCTCAGTACTCATCCATTCAAACCCTTCTCAGCAGTGTAAACCGGTGAGTTTCCTCTCAAGTCGGTAAATCTGCGCCAACCCAGGCGCTCGAGGCTCGGTCCCGACTTTTCCCCGCCGCCGTCGGGGCCGCGGCCGCGCGGTTCCATCGGGTGCGGGCTCGGGGCTCGCTTCTCCCCTCGTCTCCGTCGGGGTTGGCAGCTTTTTTTCCTGGGCTGGGCAAGAGAAGCGCGTTTTCCTTGGAGGAAGAGGAGCCACGGAGAAGCGCGGCGGCTGGAAGAGCATCCCGCGGGATGAGCGGATCCCACTCGGGTTTTCCCCGGGCCGCGGACTGAGTGTAACTCTGGAAAAAAGCGACAGGAAACTTTTATTAATGGCCGGTGTTTAGGGCCAGAGCCTGAGCGAGGCTCGGTGACAGTGATGAGTGGTTTGGAGCGCCGGTCCCTGAGAGCGGGGCTTATCCTCCCTCGGCTCGGCGTTGATGAGCCGTGAATAGGAGCCACCCCGCCGTCGGGGATGCGGCCGTTTATCTGCCGGGTGATGACAGTCGGGCTGCTTTCGCCTCGCCCTGCATTTGCCGGAGCCTTCGCGAAGCCTTCGAGGGGCTACGTCCGGCGAGGACGCTTCACCTCTCGGTGTCGGCCCCGTCCCCCTTGCTCGGGGGATGAGGAAATTGAGGAAATCGGTGCCCTGCCGGAGGGACCGAGCCCGGAGCCCGCTCCGGACAGGTGCTGTCCGGGCTCAGGGCACGGTGAGCCGAGCGGGGCCGGGCTCAGCCGCGGAAAGAGCCGGACCCACCGCTCCAGCATCCCCGTACGCACCCACGGGCAAGTGGGAGCCTGGAAGGAGGCCTGACCTGAGAGCCCTTGGGTTTGCTTGAATTAAATCCTCCCCACCTGTGATCGCCCTCTCCGCCCGTTTTGTTTTCGGTTTGCTTCTTTGTTGTTCGAGGGGGGGAAACTGCATTTACCGTCGGGAAGCTCAGGCAGCGGTCGGTATTCCTCGCCGCGATTGAGGGAAGAAGGGCAGAAGGGAAACTCACCGAGACAAAGCCGAGCTGCCGGTACCGCACAGTGACACCGAAATTCAGCTCACCGGGGAGAGGCCGGCCCGCGGGGCGGCGGGACGGAGCGGCCCAAGCGGGGCTCAGCGGAACCGAGCGGCGCTCCCGGGAGCCCTCGGCTGAGCTGGGCCCCTCGCTGTCCCCGGGACGGCTCCTCACCCTTAGGCCCGTGTCGGTGTCCCCTCGCTCTGTGCGGGGACAGGGCGGTGCCGGCTCCCCGCTCACCCCGGCCTCACCTGCCCCATCCCGCTGCCTCCTGCGGGATCCGCTGGCCGCTCCCAAGCTCGCATCCCCGGGCCCGCTCAGCTCCTCTTTTTTTTTTTTCTTTCTTTCTTTCTTTTTTTCTTTCTTTCCTTTCTCTCTCTCTCTCTCTTCTTTTTTTTTTTTTTTTTTTTTTTTTTTTTTTTTTTTTTTTTTTTTTTTTTTTTCCTTCCCTCCCTTTGGTAAGGAGTTGGGGAAAAGGTTCATTACGAGGTTGACCCCACTTTACTTTTTATCCCGCTCCTGTTCCCAATTTCGGCACCACGTGACGGTGGGAGTGAGTTTGGGTTTAAATTCACTTTCAAGAAAAGCCCGGGGAGACCCCTGCCCGCCGGCCCATGGCGGGGTCCCTGTGAGCCCGGCGCTGCGGGAGCGAGCGGCGCCTCGGCGCCCGCCCGCCTCGGGTAAGGGCTGCGGAGGGGCCGAGCCTCGGCGGGCACGGCGCAGCGCGGAGCCTGGTGCTGTCGCGATAGAGCGCGGGGCACAGCAGCACAGCTGTCGCGACAAGGGTTGGCAGGGCGCGGCGGCCTGGGCGCGGTTCGGGTGTGAGGGTCGGCTCAGCGCAGCGCTGTGTGTGTGGCTTGGTCGTCGCGACAGCCGGGCTGAAGTGACCCGTGAAATCGCGACAGCACTCGGGAACTCTCCCGCGTGGGTTCTCCTCCTGGTTTGGGGGTTTGGCGTGGCGCTGCGAGCCCCGAGCCGGCGGTGCCCGGGCTGAGGGAGCTGCGGCGGGCTGCCGAGGGGCCTCTTCCCTCGCCGCCCTCACCTCGTGGCGGCCCCGACGGCCTGGCCTCGCCGTCGCTTTGTTGTGGCCGCCCCGCTCCTGCCTGCCGTGTGGAAAGGCTCGGGGCTCTCTGTCACGACACGGAGAGGAGGGGGAGCCCCTGTCCTCGTTGCTCGCAGGGAGACCCGCACCGAGAGCAGGCCGCAGGCCGGCAGACACGGGGGCTTCGGCTGCGGTGCGGGGTCAGGGAAGCCCACGGGGGTCGTGGGCCCCTCCTGAGGCGGGCCCCCTGCCCAGGCGTGATCCCGGCTCTTCCCCATCGCCTCTCCCCGGCCACCCCGGCTCCCGCCGCAGCTCCCCTTCCAAGCGCGGCCTATGCCCCCCGCTGAAGCCTCGGCCTCGCCCGGCTCGGCCTCGCCCGGGCAGTGGGGAGCCCCAGGACCGTCGGGGCTGCGAGGGGTCGGTGGTGCCGAGGATGTCCCCTCTCCCCGGGCTGCTCCCGGAGCAGCGAGCGGCTCCGCTCGGCGCCAGGCCCGGCGCAGGGCCGAGGCAGGCCGGGGAAGGCCGCGGCCGGGCCCGGTGCGCCTGGGCCGGGCGGCCGCTGCCCCCGCCGGTGCCCCCCGGTGCGGACCGTCGGGCGGGCGCGGGGCCGGGCCGGGCCGGGCCGGGCGGAGCGGGCCAGAGTCGGTGTAAGGGGATGTGATTGACAGCGGCAACGTCAGCAACAGGAGGGGAAGGAAAAGGGAGGGTGGGGGGGGGGGAGACAAAGAGGGAGGGAGTCGAAAGGCCCCAAACTGGATCTTTATGGAACATTTTCCGCCGAGATCAAGGGAAAGTGAATCCGCGCAGCGGGGGATGCTCCGCACGCCGCTGCCATCGGGGGCCGCGGAGCCGCTCCCGGCCTGAGCGCCCCGCGGATGCCCTTCATGCCGCAGCCGTCCCCAGGCCAAGCCCGGAGCCCCCCGCTGCGCCTCCTGCCCCTCGGCCGGCCGTGTGAGTTCCCGGGGTGCGGGGGGAAGGACGGGACGGAGCGGGGGGCTTCCAAGGGTGCGGGGCTCCCTGCAGCCCGCCGAGCCCCGGCCTGGGGCGGTACACCGCCGCCAGCCTGCCCCGCTGCTCCCTTGCTGCTCCCCGCCTGCCAACCTGCTCCGAGCCGGGAGCACCGGCCCCTGGCCGGGGCTGCAGCCTTGCTCTCGGGCTTGGCCGCGGACACCTCCCACCTGTGCCCTCCCGGTCACCCGGCTCCGCTCTGCGCTTGGACGCCGGGAAACACCCGCGCCTCGGCCGGGCTGCGGCCGTCCCGACAGCCGGGCGGAGGGACCGCTGGAGACCTGGGGCATTGAGCCCCGTACCGTGCTCCCCGCTCGGTGCTCCCTGCCCCGGGGACCGCGGCTGGTCACCGGGGTATGTGTGTCCGCTCTCAACACAGCCGGGCTGGCTGTCCGGCTCCTCGGCGGGAGCTCTGCCTGGAATTCGGGTGCGAATGGAGCTGGGAGTCCCGACCCCGCTCTCCCCGGAGCTCTGCTGGAGCCGCAGTTTGGGGTGCCAGCCCCGCTCTCCCTGGAGCTCTGCTGGAGCCGCAGTTTGGGGTGCCAGTCCCGCTCTCCCTGGAGCTGCAGTTTGGGGTGCCGGTCCCGCTCTCCCCGGAGCTCTGCTGGAGCTGCAGTTTGGGGTTCCAGCCGCTCTCTCCCCCTGCACAGCCGCTGTCCCGAAGGGAAGCCCGGCCTTGGCGGCTCGGGGCAGGGACGGGGCTGCGGGCCGGGGACAGGAGCGTTCCCTCGGGGGCCGCAGGTTTCGGTGCCCGGGACCGGCACCCCTCAGCCCGCTCGGGCTGCTCCCCCTCGGCTCCGCCGCTGCCCGTCCGTCCGTCTGTCTGTCGGTCCGTCCGTCCGTCCAGCGGGGCGGGCGGCCGCGTCCCTCCGCGCTGTAAAAGTCGGCGTTGATGCGCGGCAGCCCCGGCGGAGCTGTCAGGCCTTATCTTTATTGGCTTTTCCCAGTCTCCGTCCAAGTTTAAGAGGGGCCCTTTTATCTCGGAGCCCAGCACTCCCCCTGTTTACACCGTCCGGCTCCGCCGCAGCTCTTCGTCGCGGAGCCCCCGACGGGACGGGGCAGAGAGACCGACCGGGCCGGGCTGCGCTCCGCCACGGGTAGCGGAGGGGAGAAGGAATCGGGGCTGGGGGGCTACGGCCACATCAGACATGAGCTGCCCTGGTTCAAGCGGGAGCGCAGCCACGCGTGGGCGGCTCTCCGGCCGTGACTGCGGCACAGCGGCTTCCCCCGGGCCCGGCCGTGTCACATCCCGGTGTCACCGCTCCACGAACGACCCCGGGCCGTCCGGGAGGGCCTGACCTCGCAGGTGGCCGGTGCCCGGAGCCGAGCGAGGGGTAGGAATTGGACGTGATCCCCTGTGCGCGGGGACCTAACGTTTGCGCCTCTCTCTCCCCCCAAGGAAATGCTCCAGGAGAAAAGCCTGTCTGAAACCGAGGAAGGGTTTCCAACAGCCCCCGCGGCCGGCCATGCGGACACCTCCGCCGGCTCCCCCGTGCTCGGCGTAGCCGGGGGCAGCAGCACGCCGCTCAGCAGCCCGCAGCTCCCCGACCCCGAGCAGGTACGCTCCGGCCGGCCGCTCGTCCTGCCCTGTGCGAACCCATCTCCCCGACGGCCGCGCTGCGAGGAAAGCTCCTTTTTCTTCACTTGTCTTTGCCTTTTTTAATGTTTTTTTTTTTTTATTGTTATGAGTTTATTTTCGCTGTCCCTAGCAGGCCGCCGTCGGTGCGCAGCTCGGTGAAGGGAGAAACCGAGCACCAAAAGCCGCGGCTGCCGCTCCTCCCGCGGAATTCACCGGGGTTTTTTTTCCATCCCTAAATAAAATGCGGCTTCTGTGCCTTCACCCCGTGCCTCTGCGATGTCCCCGGCACCCCGCGGAACTCACAGCCCTTGTCCATTATCCCCGCGGCTGCTTTTTGGGAGGCTTAGGGCGAGTTTACCCCAACAGACTTTTTTTTTTTTTTTTTTTTTTTTTTCCCCCTAGGAAAAAGAAGAAAAAAAAATTAAAGAAAAAAAAAATTCCATTTAGCCGCAATGTCCTGCCTGGTTATGAAAGTCTGCAATTAAAACCGGCCTCCGTTTGTTTCTCTTATTTTTGGCAAAGGGCAGCGGAATTTTTGAAACTCCATCCTCCTCCCAAACGGGCTGGTGGCTTCACCCAGAGCCTCGGCTGCAGCACGGGCCCTGAGTATCCCCAACCCTTCTCGAAAGTTTTCCCCATCATTTCTTGCTCTTCTCATCATCTTAATTAATTTTTTTACAGACAATAGAAAATATCAAAGTCTATCTCCATGAGAAGGAGCTATGGAAGAAATTTCATGAAGCTGGCACGGAAATGATAATAACCAAAGCAGGCAGGTTAGTGAAAATTCCCTGCAAACATGTATTGCTTCTGATCTCTGTGAATTGTCCTGTTTACCAAGACTGGGTTTTGCAGAGCTGCCACAGTCAGTGGCATTTAAAAATTATTATTGTGATGGCAGATTTCAGTAAGATCGTTTTTTCAGTGTGAACTGTACATGTGTTTTTGGAATGTAGATGCTAGAAAATGTTGTGGAGTCATTTGGAACATTTAGTCCCGATTCTCTCTGGTAATGATTTTTTTAAAAGTATTTTTTAATTAGGAAATTAGCATAATTGTGGTTTATTTTTTTTTTCCCCCACAAAGCAAACCCCTTTCCCTTTTTCTGTGCCGTGCACTAAGACCTGTGCTGGGATACTCTGCACCAGAGTTTTAGCAGTACGAACGTTCTTTTAATCTCAAAACTGAAAGAGAAACGGGTGTCACTTCTGGGTTAAAAAAAAAAAAAATCTGTTTTCCCTTGGAAACAAATAATTATTTTTATCAAATCAGAATCCCCTCAGTGTGCACATCCAGGAAGAGAGACCAGAACTCAGCCCTGCATCTTCTCAGGGTTCCTGTCCTGCCTGGGCTGTTTTGTGGCAGAATTAATGTCAGAAAATTAAAAATCGGAATTAAACCTCAGACCATCACCGGCTCGGGAATGGGATAATTCCCAAGAAAATTATCCGTGTGTCACTGTGGGCACCAAAGTATCTCTGCCCTTGGCTTCTGGGGCAGCGGTCTCACCTCGCTGCTGCTGGGAGGGAAAAATTGAGGTGTTAACATTTAATTCCAGCACGGTGAGTGGTTCTGCCCTGCCCTGAGAGTGCTTGTTTTACCCTGTGCTAGCGAGCCGTGCAGCACACACTCAAATAATGGGGAGAAAACGGAGGAAAAAAACCCCCACGAATAATTTCTATGCAGTTTTTATTTCTCTGTGGTGTCTGATCCCTTCGTGCAGAGCAGCCGGGGGTGCTCACGGAGTTTGTGTGTGATTTTTCTGCCCTGTTTGCTGCTCACACTGTGAGACCCAGAAGCCAACCCTCGGCTTTGGATTTTTGGGATTGATGGATGCTTTCCCTCTGCTTCCCTCCATCCCGGCAGTGCTGCTCCCTGCAGCAGCTGCTCCGTGCAGGGAAGTTGCACTCTAATAAGCAAGATATTCCCATTATTCCCCCCGGAGAGGGATTGTATGTCCCGGGAATCTTCCATTTATTTGCTATGTGGCTGTTTATGGAGTGATGGCACAGGTAACTCGGTCCTTTTCACACCTTATTTTGGTGTAAATAAAATCTCAGGGCTTGTTCTGCCGGCGTTTGCTGATGGCAAGAGCCGGGTTTGTTTGGATGGCTCTGTTCCCTAAGTCAGCTCAGATGAGGGGATCAAGACCTCAGATATTTCACCCTTAATTTATAGTATCTGAGTGTGTCTGTGCGGAGATGTGTAATATCTGTACCAAATCCTGGACCCTAAGCATCCCAAACGTGCATGTTATCTCTCTGTAAGTCTTAACGTGGCTTGTTTAAACAGCTCCATATGGACAGGGCTCAGTCCCACATTCCTTGTCCGGTGGAGCTGCCAGTGCACCTTTCAGGAGGTGGGACTGGGGGGATAGACTACAAAATGTACAAAAATTGGGGTGGTTGTTTTTTTTTAAGTTACCCGAGCCAAATTCTCCGTTTGCGAAATTCAGTACAGCGCCGTCGAGCTAAAAGAATCTTTAAAAATTTTTTATAAACAGATTTGAATTTTTTTAAAAAAGTAATGAAAGAAGTGGCTGAAGTCCTGATGAACAACACGGAACAAAAGACCCCCCCCCTTTTTTTTTTTTAAATTTTTTTCCCCCATTGAATTCAGCTGCAAATGGTGTCAAAACACAGGACGAGGGTTTTTTTTTTATCGGCATTTTTAGCAGCGAGTCACCAGCCCCTACAGCCCCAGCCAGGACCCAGCTCGGTTCTCCCTGACTTGGGCTGAGCTCTGCTGCAGCACCGACGGCAAAAACACGCAAAATAATTAGCATTAATGACCAAAAAAAAAAAAATCGACCAACTTAAACGCCGTAGCTCCTGCAGTCTCGGTGCCACGCGTGGCCGTGCCGAGGGCAGGGCAGCCCACGAGCTGCAGTCTGCTGCTAATCCCCATGCAAAGGACAAAATGGAAATTATTGCTTGGTGCAGATTTTATTTTACCCCAGCTATTTAAATAGAGAGTCGCAATAATAAACCTCCTCTTGAGCCAATTAAAATTAAAAAAAAAAAACAACCAACAAACAAACGATGGTTAATGGAGATTTGTGTGCACTTGCATCTAGCGTTTGGGGGGGTGTGGAATGAGGGAAAGCGGCTAATTGCAGGCACTAATCAGGACTCTAATCCCCCTCCCAGCAGGCACAGAGATGCCCCTGAATGCCGTTAGTTGAAATCACTTAAATGTAGGTCCGTCTGACCTCAAGGGGCACAAACGAAAAGAAATGGAAGCCTGATTTTTAAATTTCAAACAACAAAAACAAAAAAAAAAAAAGAGGGACTCTAATGACAAGTTCACTCAATGGAGAGGAAATGTAAAGCTCAGCGGAAGCGTTAATTCCATGGCAATGGTGTAAAATAGCTTTTTTTGTATAAACAAGGCAAATATTGATAACTTAGTTGGGGGAGAAAGGAGGAGTCATTTGTTTCGTTCTTTGTAGAGCTCCACAGAACAAGCCAACTATAAATTATCGAGAATTTAGGGCTGAGAATTACTTTAGGGGATTATTACTCCCTCTTAGGACTGATCTGTAGGAGATATTAGGAGAACACAGCAAGCTCAGCATTGAAATAGAAATCATGTTGTTGCCAAGAAAGTTTGATTTATAAAGTGGAAACATCTTTAAAATGCACTTGCTATCTTTTTAATGTCCGACTGCTTCATTGTGGGAGGGGAAAAAAAAAAGAGATTATTTTATATTAAGAGGATCATCAAAAGATAAAAAGTTTATGTTAGCAAAGTTCCCTGAACTTTGGAGAAAAAAAAAATCGGATCCTTCAGAGCGCCGGTGGCAGCGGGATGGGCGCCGGCTCCATCCCTCAGAGCCTTCCTCTCCTTCCTCCTCATTCAGGGTTTGCTCTAATTACTGATTTCTCCTCCGGATAATTCTCTGGTGAGAATTATCAGAGATTGTCCATCCCCGGAGCCGCTCTAACCGGGGAGAACGAGAGGAAAAACGGCCACGGCTGAGCCCTTCAGGCACTGCCCGTGCCCATGGTGTTTGCAGGGCGGGTTTTTTGGGAGATAGAAGGAATGCCATTGTTTGAGCACTGCCCCTCTCCAGGGGATTTTGCAGGGCAGTTTTTTGGGAGGCAGAAGGAATCCTGTTGTCTGAGCACTGCCCGTGCCCAGGGTGTTTGCAGGGCAGTTTTTTGGGAGATAGAAGGAATCCCGTTGTCTGAGCACTGCCCGTGCCCAGGGTGTTTGCAGGCAGGTTTTTTAGGAGGCAGAAGGAATCCTGTTGTTTGAGCACTGCCCCTCTCCAGCGGATTTTGCAGGGCAGGTTTTTGGGAGGCAGAAGGAATCCCGTTGTCTGAGCACTGCCCGTGCCCAGGGGATTTTGCAGGGCAGGTTTTTTGGGAGATAGAAGGAATCCCGTTGTCTGAGCACTGCCCGTGCCCAGGGGATTTTGCAGGGCAGTTTTTTGGGAGGCAGAAGGAATCCTGTTGTCTGAGCACTGCCCATATCCAGGGGATTTTGCAGGGCAGGTTTTTGGGAGGCAGAATGAATCCCGTTGTTTGAGCACTGCCCCTCTCCAGCGGATTTTGCAGGGCAGGTTTTTGGGAGGCAGAAGGAATCCCGTTGTTTGAGCACTGCCCATCTCCAGGGGATTTTGCAGGGCAGTTTTTTGGGAGATAGAAGGAATCCCGTTGTGTGAGCACTGCCCGTGCCCAGGGGATTTTGCAGGGCAGGTTTTTTGGGAGGCAGAAGGAATCCCGTTGTGTGAGCACTGCCCATATCCAGGGGATTTTGCAGGGCAGTTTTTTGGGAGATAGAAGGAATCCCGATGTCTGAGCACTGCCACTCTCCAGGGGATTTTGCAGGGCAGGTTTTTTGGGAGATAGAAGGAATCCCGTTGTCTGAGCACTGCCCGTGCCCAGGGGATTTTGCAGGGCAGGTTTTTGGGAGGCAGAAGGAATCCCGTTGTCTGAGCACTGCCCCTCTCCAGGGGATTTTGCAGGGCAGGTTTTTTAGGAGGCAGAAGGAATCCCGTTGTTTGAGGAGCCCCGGAGCTCCCGGTTCCCATCGCTGCTCTCAGCGCGGCTTTCCAGGGATGGGGGAATGAATCCAGCGAGCCTGGAGTTGGGAAAGAATTGTTCACAAACCCTCCCGTGTGTGTGTGTGTTAAAACAGGCAAACCCCCCTCCAAAACCAAACCAACCAACCAAAAAAATCCCTCACCCTCCCCTGCCCCCGCAAAAAATACTTAGCCAAAAAATACCCTAAAAACCACCACCACAGAAAAGTTCCAGTCGGTGAGATCTTATTAAATCCAATTAATCGAATCAGCCTAGATGCTAATGGTGTATTGGAGGATGCAGATGCAGCTGCACATCTGGATTCCTCCCCTCTGGCTGCCCTGCTGTGGGAGCATCGCTGTGTTGTAGCAGGGTGCACACCTTTCCTGTGGGATTTTAGGAATTCCACACTTGTGAAATTGTACGAGGGGTGGGGAAAGCAGAAAGCAAATGAGGGACTTCATTATAAATCTGGCTTTCCCATTTCATCCTCTTGCTTTTATGTGCTATTATTTAACTGAACAATTGTAGATTTTTTTTTTTTTTTTTTTTTTTTGTAGCTCGTGGCAAACCATTCTTTGTGAAATCTCATCTTTCAGGCTTTATTTCTGCTGGAAGTTCATCTCTGCTTCCACAGCCTTCCTGGCTCAAGATTTCTTCTTTCTGTTTGATTATTTATTTAGCTGTTCCCTAGGGTTTTTCCCCCCAAGGTGCCAGTCTTTGCAGCGTTGCAGTTTCTATCCAGGTATTGCCAAGGACAAAAAATTTGATAAAGCTTTTGTTTCATCAGTAAAAAAATGCCAGTTCACAGGATGTCTGGTCACATTTTTGTGAACAGTTCCTGAAGAGAAAACGATGTGTCATTTCTCTGTGGTAGCAGAACTGTCCCTGAGACATAACAGGAGGCTCAAGATAGTGAATTTGAGTTTTGGCTGGAGTTCAGGATGTGCACAGGTAAAAAGCCAGCTTTGGTCTCTATGGTAGCAGTTTTTAAGAGGCATATGTAGGAAAAAAAATAGAACCAATAAAGCATCATGCATGTGTGGAAAAGACACAAATCCCCTTTAGATGTTCGAGTTTCATTTTAAAAGTGGCTTATTTCAGTTTTAAAAAAATCTGTTCCCAATCAACTTTAGTAAACCAAAACAAAACTAGTTTTTAGGACATCAAGGTCTGAAGAAGTATAAAATGCTTTGGCTAAGCTGGTGCAGCTTTCCTGTGTGAATAATCCTTTAAAAGTTAAATTTTCCATGCCTCTGTAGGGCATATGGATGCCCAGTTCTCATTACAATTAAAGGGAAATATTTGTCCAGAATCTTTTGAGGCAGTTACAAGAATTTCTGCTGATGGTTTTTGATCCAAAAGCAAACCTTAATATCCGAGATCAACGAAGGAATGCGAGCCGTCAATTTAAAACATAGAAATAAAATAGATATTTGAGGAATGTTTGATCTGCTTGCTCCTAAATTTGGGGTCCTGGAATTATCCTGTTGAGGCAAACTCCTGCTTTTATAGAAAAAAGCAGGAGTGAGCTCCAATGGCTCTTGGCTTTGCTGCTAAAGTTGTCGACAGCTTTTGGCAAGGGAGAGGCAGAGCTTGTGCATCCTGAGGAGGGCAGGGATGGGAGTTTGGTTCCTAAAAACACTTCTCTCTTCAAGCAGCCATCCCTGCTCTCTGAACACGTGGGATGCTCACAGTTCAGGATGTTCCCAAAGCTTTCCCTGCTCGTCCTCGTGCTGGTGGCAGGGTGAGGAGAGGCTTTGGTCAAGCCCAGATGGGCTGGGGAAGGTCCCAACCATCTCTGGGGCTGGAGAGGGAGCAAACCTGCCCTGGAACCTGGAACCCAAACCTGCTGTTGGTGACCACATTCTTGCCCAGGTTCTCTCTGAGGCACCTTTGTGCTGTGCTGCTGGTGCTGCTGGAACCACCTCTCCCATCCTTCTGCACGCTGGGACCTTCTCTGCTCAACTTCAGCTGCAGCAAAACGAAAGCCCAGAGAAGCAGCCCGTGGCCAGGAGCCTCGAGTCACCATGGGGCAAAGAAAGGAAATGTTTCTAGACCCCATGAAAGCAGCCATCCAGCTAACCAAGTTCTCAAGTATGTGAGAAACAATGTTTTATTTAAAAATTAGATGTGCTAGCCAGAAGGAAAAAATACAACCTCGCCATTCCAAAAATATAAAAATCCCTTAACTGTCTGACCTTCTCATCACTAGGTCATGGTCCTGCCACCAGATAAATCTCTCCTATCTGCCCATAGACTGAGAGTTCAATGTTGCTTGTGTTAGTGACAGTGAATTTGGGGCTGAAAAATGAACTACTGATGAGAACTCCTGTTGAACCTGTATTGTTTGTTATTCTGAGGCAAGGATCTGGCATGGGCTAATCCAGCACTTCAAAGTTAACTGCTCTTACTTTGTATACAGAGCGTCATAACGGAGTGGCGTGGGTGATAAGAGAAATAAGGGACTGAGGGTTAGGATACACTGGGAAAATGGGACCCTGTTGAAAAACTCTTTGATCTCTTTAAAGTATTTTCTGAAAGCAAGAATCTATCAAAAAGGAAATGCCATTTAAAAGGCTAAAAGAAACAGCTGACATCCCCAAATTTGTTTTAATCCGCCCTGGAGAATATTCTTTTTAAAGATGCGTTAAGTCAGTGGAAGAAATATTTGTCAGAAGAGGGGAAATCAGAAAAAAAAAAAAAAAAAAACGAGGAAAGGTCATCAGAATGGAGACATAGTTCTTGAAGCCCTCTGCACACCATTCTTTTCCCTTCTAACAGTGAAGACAAGGAGAAACATCCTCAAGCAGCCACGGGCAGTTCTCAAGAAGAATTTGGGGCCGCGTTAGTTGTTATCAGGGATGCAGGTGTGTCATTAGCCTTGGCATTCTGAAACCATCACTGGAGGCGTCTCAGCATGCCCAGCAGGTTCTGAGGAGGTGGTTGCACAGCTTGTTAGCCAAGATGTTGAGTGAGCAGTTGTTTTCTGATCCTTTCACAACCTGATCTGCCACAGGCGGCCCAGCACGGGGGCTTCCGAAAATCCAGTCACTGCTGGATTTTCATTTCACTGTGTACTTGGCCATCCCAAAGGCAAGGATTGTAAAATCTCTGTCTGTCTTTGGAAATCTTTGTCTCATTGTCTTAAAGATTAAGCCAATTAGAGAAATCTTCTCTTTTAACTAGAGAAATTTTTTCTCTTCAACAGCTGAGCTGCTGAAGTGCGTGGGGATGTTTTTATGCCCTTGAAAGGACAGAAGGAAGCACTCAGTAGTATCTGAAGGACCATCCCCACCTCAGGGACGTGCAGTGAGCACCAATCCACATAAATCCATGAGCTTCAGAGAGCACAGACAGCCTTTGGTGAGGGCATGGCTTGAGTTGCTCAGGTGTCCTGGTTCTATGGTGTTTTCTCTATGGAAATACTGTTTGTATTCCCTGTTTACCCTGTGCTGGTCAGAGACATCCCTTCCCAGCTAATGCACCCATAGGGATGTCAGGAATGGTGTTGGCATCTAAGTGAAGGTCAGATTAGATCCTTGTGACAGGAGGGTAGTGAGGGTTTTGTGGCACAGCACAGCCACTGCTCAGATGAGTGTTTGAGCTCCTCAATCAGCTCTCATTCTCTCCATTTTTCTGGTTTGCTGTCCCCTGCCCAAAAAACAAGATTTGGCTGGACATGGGAGCTTTGCAGCCACCCATCTCTCCAGGATCGACCAGACCTGCTCATCTGGGGATTAAAACACACGTGAGATGCCCACAAAGAGGCCAAGCCTGGAGAGCCTGAAAGGCTGGGAACTGCTGCCCCAAAGGAAAGCAAAAGCTTTCCTCTTATCGCTCACTTCCAAATCCAACCAGCCAATTATACATCAATTAAACTTTGTTTGAACATAATAGAAGCTTTGGCTCCATGTCAGCAACTGCTCCACGGTTAAGGGGATTGGATAGTAATAGTATAAATAAATAAACAAGAGATGCTTATTCTAACAGTTCATTTTAAAACAATTTGTGAATATCACGTAGAGATAAAATGTGCCTAGCATAAACTTAGCTAAGCAGTGACTGCTTCATTATCAGAACAAATAATTCACTAGCACATCATCTTTGAAGCTTGGGAGGCCAGTGGAATTGTGCTGCTTGTTTATTTTCCTGGCTTTTACTGTTTTTTGCTACATTTCGTCTGCGGGGAAGGGTGTAGCTGGGGCTGTGGCAGTGTGGTGCCAAGCTCTGGTGATGCCAGTCCTGCTCCAGCTGCCCAGGCTCAGCCCCTCTGCCTTCCCCAGGGCATCCCCCCGTGACTGTGGGATTTTAATGCCATGTGGAGTGCCCTGCTCACACAGGAGGCACTGTAGGTTTTTCCCCATGGTCGCCTTTCTTTTGTGAACATAAAACCTGATTTAAGTTTTGCTCTGTGAGGGGCGGTGAGAGCTGCTCTCATGGCCACAGCAGCACTTTGTCCTTCCTCAGCAGAGAACTTTGAGGGGCACACAAGACCCTCAGGACAGGGTTGAGTGGCCTGGATGGTCCCTTGTGCTTTGGCTGGAGCTGGAGGGAGGGAGAAATGGGTTTGAACGTGCCTAAAACTGGAGTCTTGTCAGTTTTGGTGTTTTACAGAAGAGGCTGCTTGTGCGGAGTCTCTTGTGCTCCCAGGGCTTGTGGCTGGTCCCTGGGTGGGCAGGGGAGCTCTGGGGCTGCTGGTGGCTGCTGGGCCCTGCTCTCTGAGCTCTGCTGCCTCCACCGAAGGTGTGCTGCTGGGCTGGGCACACACCTGCTGTGGCTTTCAGAAAAAGGAGTACAGATCAGAAGGACATTGGTCCAGTGCTGGACATCCCCACCCCAGGGATGGTGTTGTCATTGACACGTTCAGGGCGTTTGCTGCAGCCCGTGGACGCTGTGTCCAAACAGGTTTTGGGTCTGAGCAGAAGATGCTGAGGCCAGGAAATGCTTCAGTTATTCTCCTGAGTATTGGTGGCTCAAATTTCACCGGGGAGTTGGGTTTTGCTGTGCTGCACTTGTGCCCATCACTGAACTTCCCCAAGCTGCCCCTTTGCCCGAGGCTGCAGCTGCCCTTGGCACAGGAGGTGCCTTGAGGATCAGATGTCACCTGCTTGCACCCACTCCCAAATTCCCAGTTTTTGGGAAGGGAGCCCCAAATTCCCAGTTTTTGCCCCCCCGTTTCTGTGCAGCAATGCTCTCCCCAGGTTTGGAGCCGTGCGGGAAGGAGGGTGGACAAAACAAGACATCTACCCTGAGTCTTGCTTCAGACCTCCCACCAAAACCAGGCTGAGCTTTCCCAGAGCTTGGCAAAGACCGTTGGCAAGTTTTATTGCAGCACTGGGCCATTCTTGTGCCTGTGCTGGTCCCCGAGCAATGGGTGATGAAACAACCTATTGTCCAGGAGCTGGCCGGGGCAGAGCATCCTCCCCGGAGCCGCCCATCCGCCCCGAGCTCCTGCCTGCACACGGCTGCCAGAGGGGCTGCTTGTGCAAAGCTGCTGCCGAGCTGCAGCTCCTCGTGCCTCTGAGTAGCTCCATTGACCTGTAGTAAATTCGGGGAAATTCAGGCAGGTTTTTGGCCCCTTCCCAGGGCTGACAGGGAGCTCTATAGAGCCACTGTAGGCACGGCCTCGCTCCCGGGCAGGGCTGGTGCAGCTCCACCGTGGTTTTCTCTGCTCCTTTCTTTCAAATGGGACGTTTAATAAGAGCCAGGACATGATATTAGGTACTCTCTCTTGCCTTTTTTTTTTTTTTTTTTTTAAATTCTCTTTTTAATTCAGTCTCTATGACTGCATTTCCTTGGCTGCAGCTCCAGGGTTTGTCATGCCTTCCCACCAGAAATGCACAACCCATGTTTGTATCATGTTGCAAAGAGATATTTACTAAACGAGCCTCTGCCAAGGGGTTGAGAAATATGTTTTCATTAAGAAAATTAAACTGACAAGTCCCTGGACAGCACATTAGTCGCATATTTTTTCTTTAAGGCCAAAATGCAGCAGCTAATAATAATGATGAAATGTCCATGCACAGCCAAATTACTAAAATCTACCCCGTGTTTTCCTGGAAAAGAATGCAGAGAGTTGGCAAACTTGGTTGTAGCTGGGTCTGTGGACTGCTGAGTACAATGCTACCACTGCGAGATAGTGAGTGGTTTGCAAGTTAAGCAACACCTTCAATCAGATGTGAGTTCCCATTTGTTATCCTTAAAGAATTTCAGCTGTATATATTATAGTAGTACTTTGGCTCTTTGTATTTATTTTAGAGGGCTATACTAAAGAACATTATAAACTCAGGCATGTCCATGCTATATGAACTCCATATGCTGAAGCTTAATTTTAAATGCCATTAAAAAAGCACTTAACATTTACAATATATCAGTTCAGCTACTTTAGCAGCTTGGATGTTCTACAGTAAATGAAATGATTGAGGGAAAAAGAAATTCAGAAGCTCAAGGTTATAAAAATCCCCAACGCGGTATGACAAACTGTCACATTGTGTCCATCTCATTTCTGGTTTTTAATAATTTTCTCCTCTTTTTTTTTTCTTTTTCTTTTTTTGTTTCATTTTAAAATGCCATTTTAAGGCCTAATTAAAAAAAAAAATCTTGGCATTCAGGTTGGATTCCATATACAATTTTTTTCAATGTGTGAATTGGGCTGTGTATTCACAAATTGAAATGTCCTACTGTATTTACCCAGGTGCTTACCTGTAGGAGGACAAGGTTAAGAGGAGTGCAGAGTTTATGAATGAAAATCAAAGAGGGACATTGGTAAACCACCCCTTTTTAGTCCAGGCTAATTACATGGTAAACATCTGGAATTTATGCAGGGCGGTTAAAAGAGTCAATTGAAACGATTCTGAACAGGGCCCATTTTGTTGCCTTCTCCCCAAGCAGCGACAAAATGGTGCTGCAGACCTGGACCAGCTCAGGAAAAGAGGGATAAAGTGGGGGGACAAAGTGGCCTTGGATGTCTGATGGAGAAATGACATCAGGATTTGGGCCCATCTTAATTGACGTAATTAGGACGAGCCCAGGATGTGGCAATTCTCATCCTCTGTCCCCGTGTGCCGACGGGAGGGAGAACTTTGTGTCCTGGCTGGAGGGGCTGTGGTGAGCCAGTTTGCTCTATTGACTTGAGTGTTTTTACTGGATGAGGAGGAGGTGGGGAAGATGGAGCCAAGAAAACAGTTACTCTGAGGATGTGAAGTGCCTAATCCTGCAAATCCTGGCTGCTGACGCGGCCTCGAGGGATTGGGAAGCCCATGGCAGTGTCAGGATCCATTAGGGCCCTCTCCTTTGGATTGCAGGGCTGGACTGGGATGGAATCTGCTGTTTCCACAGCCACATGGCTTTATAAAAAGGTATTGTTTAATATCACAGAGACTCTGTGGGTCTGTAAGACACGTGAACGTTCTCTAGTGATGCACTGGTTTATGGGATGCTCTGGTTTGGTGCTGGTTGCTGAAGCCAGGCACATTTAGGTGGGAAGTTCTGCCATGCTCCAGGCTCCAGGAACATTTAATGGGTGTGCTGTGAATTTGGGAAATCCGGGAAGGCCAGAGGAGCCTGTCTGCAGGCTTTAACCCTTTGTCTCCACCAGGTTTTAATGATCCTCAGTTCTCAGTTTGTTGGAGGGAGCCCAGGGGTGGCGGTGGGACCTGGTGGATATTGGGATCCTGTGAATGACAAAGCCTGTGCTTGGTTTCCTCTGAAATGTAGGCAGGTCTCCTGACTTTCCAAACACTTCCACAGCACCAAGAATTCTGCAATTTTGATGCTGCCATAAGCCAGGTAGAGCCTCCTGTAGAAGTGAGGGCTCCTTGTCCAAGCCTCCCACAAACAGGGATGTGTTGACCCCCCTGTATCTCTGTCTGCACCCCCCTTTTCCTGGCACTGCCCCATTGCCCCCCTCCCTATACCCTTATCAAAATCTGTGCCCACTTTTGCACTGGCACACATTTCAGACATGAACAAGAGCCAATATTGTCCCTGCTGATGGTGGATCTGCTTTTTGGGCTGCTGCTCCCAGTTTCCATCAAGTTTCCATCCCTCACTAACGTGGTAACCCTGTGCTTTTCCCTAAGGAGGATGTTTCCCAGTTACAAGGTCAAAGTGACTGGAATGAACCCCAAGACCAAGTACATTTTGCTGATCGACATCGTCCCGGCCGACGACCACCGGTACAAATTCTGTGACAACAAATGGTAAGACAACCCTGCTGCTTGCCTGCTTTTCCTGAGGAAAATTGCAACTGGACCCACCATTTGTTGTGAAAACTTAGAAACCAGCTGAAACACCTTCCCACGGGAGGGATGCCAACATCCCAGAGCTCTCTTTGGTGGAGCAGTGATGGACACGAGAGCCAGGGCTGGAAGTTTAAACCAGACAAATATAAAATGAGATATTATTAACAGGCTGGGTGGGTAATTGCTGGGGAAAAGTGCTGCTGGGGGTGGTGACTTGTCCATCCCCAGAGTGTTCTGGGCTGGGGGGTTTTCTTGGAGAAGGTGCTTTAAGCCAAGCACAGGTTATCTGGCCATGTGCAGTGGAGAAGGGTAAAGCCACAGCCTGCCTTGTACCAGAGCCTGGACAGGATGATCTAATGGTCCATTTTAGCCCTCGAAACTAGGTCTCTATGTGACTCAAGAAAAGTTTTAAATTCCTTTCTTCTATAGTAATATTTTGCTTTTAGGCGAGCAGCTATAAAGCGAAATATGGGGTGGTTTACTCAGAGCCCTGATTCTCTTCTGTTATTCTTCCTTTCCTTGTGCCTTTCCCAGCAAAGTGACTTACCCGAGAGGCAGCTGGGATTTTTGCTCTCTGACAAAAGAAACGTGTTGTTTTCTCTTTTGATTTTTTCCCCCCCAAAATGCCCAGCGGCCTCCCTCACTGCCACTATTGGCTGTGGTTTCCCCAAACCCTCCTTCCAGGGGCTGCTGCCTGGTGAAAAGCAATGGAAAATCTCACAGGGAACGAGCCCGGTGACGTCCCAGAAAGCAGAAATTATTTACTTGCACATTAGGGCTGCTGGAATTTTTAAAACAAAAAATCCCTTTTCCGTGTGCTTTTGTCCCGGAATGCCGCTGGGTGAGAGGAGTGGACTGAGGGTCTCTGTACCACGGTGGCCACTTTGTGTGTTTCAGACATGGAACACGAGATGATGGATAGTTGTTAACTCCGTTTGATTTCGTTTTTGCCAGCCCTAGAGCTGTTTCCCCTTTTCCTTTTATTGCTGCTGGAAAGTTTCTGTTGTTGTTGGTAATATTGCTTTTATTGGGGTTTTATAAGAACAATGTGGAGTAACGAGGGCGTTGCCATTAAGTGATGTCTCATGGCTGGGCCTTGTGTCCATGAGAGCTGGTGGTGGTGTGGGGCAAGGGGAGCTGCAGAAGGGTGCTGGGAACAGCTCCAGAGTGGGAAGCAGCCCCTTCCCACTGGGACAGTGTTGTGGCTTTAATTTGGCTATGGCCTGCCTGGCCACACCACTTCTGCTCTTGCCCATAGCTCCTCTCTCCTGTGCAGGGCCATCTCCCTTTGCAGAAGGCTCTTTGAACACTCCCAAAAAACCCAGACAAGTTTTCCTCCTTGAAAAGTGTCTCCACAATGCCCACGTGGAGACACTGCCCCAGGAGAATTCCACGTGGGAGTTTCCAGGGAAGTCCAGGGATGGGATCACTGTGATGCTGGAACAAGGATCCCAAAACCCTCCACGAGCAGCAGGAGTCTCCATGAGTTCCCACGTCCCAGTGCATCCCCCCGGGGCTGGCAGGAGGGTTGTTGGGATGAGTCTAAGGACAAAAAAAGCTCTTCCACGTGCAGGCTGTGCCAGGGTGACGCCATCTGTGCCCTCTGTCCCCAGGATGGTGGCTGGGAAGGCCGAGCCAGCCATGCCGGGCCGGCTGTACGTGCACCCCGACTCTCCAGCCACAGGAGCACACTGGATGAGGCAGCTGGTGTCCTTCCAGAAGCTCAAACTCACCAACAACCACCTGGATCCCTTTGGACACGTAAGAGAGACATTCTGCAAGGGCTTTGGGGGTGGGCCTGTAACCCTCAGTTTGTGTCTGGCATACTGGGTGGGATGTCACAGCAAATAACAATTCATTTCATAATAAGGAATTACATTATTTTGTGCTGGGAGGGTGTTTAATGCAAAAGGAGAGGTTCTGTGTGTTTCTCTTGCTCCATGACTGGCTCAGTTGTGTCCTGCTGGAGGCCACTGAGTTTTTCTGTTGTGCCCAGGAACTTTCCAGGCAGTGCTGTGGGATTTTCAGCACATGGTCCATGCAGCTCACAGAAGCAGGTTGCATAAACTCCTGATTTTCCAAGCTGGCTTTGGCAGCCCTTAAAAAGATGAAGTATTTTATTTGGAAAATCTTGGTTCATGTGCATTGGGAATGCAGAGGTGGGGAGCACACAGTTATCTTCCCCAGTGCATTTAATAACTCACACCAAGGGCCCTTGCAGCCTGCCAGGAGAGTGAGTGCTCAGATCCTGCACATAAAAACACAGACCTGTCTGCTTTGCACAATTTGAGCTGGAAGTCACATAAAAATAAACCATCCTTGGTGGGAGGAAGGGAAGAGAGGGTTTAAAATCCTTCCAGGTTTAGTGCCATCAGCTCCTCCTTGTAATACAGGTAAGAGAATCTAAGTTGTGTCATCAAATGTGGCTTTTAACCTGATGGTATTTTAAGCAGCAGCAGTTTGGAGGGCAAGGGAGGCTGTGAGAAGGGTGCAGAGTGGGAAGGGTGTATCTGTCTTGCTTAAAATGATTGTGCATCGAGCCTCTAAAGAGCTTGGAGTCAATGTCCTGATGCCTTCTAAAGCTGTCCAGAAAGTGCAATTCTGGCACAGCTAAATCAGCTGGAGCTTTAGGGGGTTGACTCCAGAGGCAGGAAAACCCTATCAGCTTAAAACACTGCTAAAAATCCAGATTTTTCACCAGCATTTATAATTTTTTGTGGATTTTGAGCCTCCAAAAGCCAAGCAGTCGGTGATAACCCAGCCCCGTGCTGGGCCCTGACCCCCTCCCACCCCACTGACCCCACTGAGACATGTGTGAGCTTCAAAGGCACCCTTCAGTGCTGCTGTTATTAATCACAGCCCGGCCCTGCTCCCCCTGGATGGGGGAGAAGCACCACGGAAATGAAACCAAGCCACTCCATCAGGGCGGGCTCAAAGTGACACAGAGTGACACAAAAGCCACCCCTGCCACCGTTTCACAGCCACCCCGACCCGCTGTGCACGTGGCGTTTTCTTCACCCCCGTGTTTTCCTCTTGGTTGACTCTGCAGTTTAATCTACGACTGTTTATGCTGTAAAATGTAAACCATAAAACACGCAGGATGTGCCATGTGGCTGTAAAACAAACAGGATGTGCCGTGTTGGTTTTGCAACTTGAAACGTTTGCTTTTTTCCTGACTTTGTCATTTATTTTTTTTTTTTAACTGAGATTTTAGCGCTGCGTTTTTAACAGGGAAGATTTTTGAAAAAAAAAACCAACCCTGCTCCTTTCCAATGAACAGCCTGCTTGTCTTCACACAAGGTTTCCCCAGTGAGACAGTGGGGACTCTGGTTTGGGTTTTGGGGTAAAATCCAGCAGATGAGCCCTGCTCAGTGCCCTCAGCCCAGCACCTTCCCTCTCACATTAACAGGAAAATGCCCGAAATAATCTGTTTTATAGTGCCTGGTTTGCTGCTCAGTTCAGGCACTGACAACCTGCCTGGCTCAATGGGGTTGAACCCATCCTCAGCCAGCTCCTCATTAGTTAGGCTTCTAAATTAATCACCTGCTTTAGAGATGTGATGCTGCACTCCTGGAGGAGAGCAGGACAGGGGAAGGCTCCCATCAGCTCAGGCTGAGAACAGCTCTGCTCCTGCAGGGCCTGTCCCACGAAGGCATGACGTTAGGAATAATAACAGCTTCTCATTTCTAGGAATTTGTTCCCAGTGGCTGCAAACACTTTCTTAAAGCTCCCAAAGAAAAACAAGTCAGAAAAGCCACAGGGTTTGTTTGCCTTCCCGTGCGCCAGCGGAGCCTGCCCGCTCTTCCTTTTGTCTTTGATTTCCTCCAAACCTCAAAACCACGTGGAGGGAGGATTTCTGCAGCCTTGGCCGGGGCATTTTTGGGTGTGTGGGCAGCTGCCCAGCCACAGCTGTGTTGGGTGACCCACCCTGGGCCACGGCAGTGTCCCCAGCCCTACACAAAGGGCTGCAGCTCCTCTGAGCCAGCTCCTGGGGTCTCACCTGAGACACAGGCAGCAAAAATTCCGCATTATTCCATCAACAAATGAATCCATTTTTCCATCCATGCCCTGGCTCCGTGCACTGTAATAGCTGCTTAACATCAGGGATGAGCAACCCCGTGGAGATTATAGGAAGTGGAGGCACATTTGAGACTTAAAATAAGTGAGATAAACACCTTAATTAGTAAACTGTGGAGTCGAAGCCTTTGCTGCAATCCACAGAATTAGACTGGAGATTATTTGGTGTGCTGGGGACGTGGGAAAGCCTCACTCTGACACCCAGCCTCACAAACCTCACTCCTGCTGCTTGCCCTGGCCCCTTATCTGTTGTGGTCAATTGTTAGTTACAGTCAGAGGCATGGGAGGCATTTGTCAATGCACACACGTCAAACTGAGCAGGTTTTATATCAGAACAAATTCAGAGCTCTGTAATCTGCCTCAAACCCCTGTGGCTGAGCAGGTTTTGTGGCAGGTAAGCCTGTGCCCAGCCCACACAGCCCAGCCTGAAAACGTGGGCTGTATATTTTGCTCCAGGGGGATTTTTTTATCCATGAAAGGCTTCTTTCACACCAGGCTTAACAACTGAGGGACGTTCATGTTGAAAATGGATTAAGAAATCAGCAGCCACTGTAATGTTTAGCTACAGTGAGGTCTGTCTGATCCCAAAGAAAGCATTGTACGTCACCTATGCTTAGAGTGAAATCTGAATTTATGTATTTTCAAAGCATTACACACAGAGATAATCAACCTGATAGAGCCCCTGATTTACGTGGGGCTGCTGAGTGATTCTGGGCACGAGGGATTCTGGCAGGGCTGGTGCTTTGCTCTCTGATGCCATGGGACTAACAGGGCATTTGCAAAGGTGAAAATAATCTTGTAAGTGCCAGCAAGGGTGGCACATCCCTTACCCATTCCCAGTGTCTGCTGCCTGGGGAATACCCAGCAGTGTTTTCCGGGTGAGAAACAGGAATGGCTCCATCCCTGCAGGTTTTGTGCTCATCTCAGCTGCAGAGGATGCACAGAAATCCCCTCTCCGTTGGAAAGGGGAACATAACACCTGTATTTCTTTAGAAAGCTGATTCAGGGCAACATGGGAAAACAGCAAGTGTGTGTCTGCACAGTGATAAATCCTCAGCAGTGGAATTCCACTTTCTCCAGAGGTTTAAAGTACATAAACAGTGGGGTGGAAGGTGCCCATGAGATGGTCCTGATGGAGCTGTGGGTCAGCTCCTGGCCCTGGCAGCTGAGGGGGGCTCAGGGGGGTCTGAGGCTGCTGAAGGGCCATGGAGGGGTGGCTCAGAGCTGCTCTGGGGCTGTAGGGAGGAATGGGGAGCCCTTTTGGGAACTGGGGATGTGGGGAGCACATGGGGAGCCCTTTTGGGGCTGTAGGAGGAAATGGGGAGCCTTTTCAGGCTCTGGGGCTGTAGGGAGCACATGGGGAGCCTTTTCAGGCTCTGGGGCTGCAGGACTGACCACGAGTGGTGGCCCCAGACCCGTGCTGGCAGCTCAGGAGCCCGGGATCCTTCTCCTGAGGACTGAGGGCTGGGGTTTGCAGTATCCTGAGCTGGGTGGCAGCTGGGAGGAAACGCTGCAGCCTTTCCCCAGGCCTCTGTCCTGGTTTTAGCAGGCTGTGAACACTCAGAGTCACTAAGGGCAGTGCTCACCGCCTGGAAAACGGGAGAGGAGCAAGAGCAGCCCAGGAGGGGTTTGTGCTGCTGTTGAGCCAGAAAGGGCAAGAGCATCACAGCAGTATTCTTGAGAGGTTCTGGATGTGAGCAGATCGATTGGAAATGAAAAAAAAAGGAAATATAAAGAAAATATAAATAGATTCTGGAATGTATAAAGGTATTCCTGCAGGGCAACAAGCAAATAAACAAAGGAGGCAAGTAATAAATGGAGATTAGAAGTGGAGGTTGTGACAAATCAAAGTAGATATTTAATTTAATCCCCCCCAACAAAGCATTGCTTGGTTGTGTTACAGACTGTACCTACCTCACTCCTGGGCTGCTGCTGGTGCCTTTTAATTGCCATAATTACTTTATCTACTTTTAAAATAAAGCTTTTATTTTAGTTGCTGGGACGTAACCAAGTGAGGCTTAAAGCCACAGGATATTATAAGTGGCCTGTCACTCATGACAGCACTTGAAGTGATATTCCTGTTTTTCGTGACCCAAATCTGCTGTTTACTGGCTTCACTCGTTAATGCTGATGAGTTTGTTATTTCTCTTCAGATTTAATATTTGCACACTTGGTTTTATTTGATTATCACTGAAAGCCTTAATTTTTCTCCTAGTCCTGGGGTTTCCTTTTCATTTTTCTCTTAATTAAATCAGCCTTTTTCTGCCTGTGCCCGTCAGACGCACTCAGGCACTTTTAATTAGCTCCACATCCTACTAATCTTGCAAAACCCCGACTTTTGATTCATAATTTTATTTTTTATTTGTTTGCTTTATGACTTGTGGCCAAGCAGTTTCCTCTCTGGTGCTGGTGGGAGGTTTATGTGCTGCTTTGGAAGCAGCTTCCCCACCCCAGGCACTGGGATCACCAGAGGGAGGGATGGGGCCAGAGCAGCTCCCAGGGAAAATCCTCCCTGGGGGGAAAGGACACAGCCTTGCCCCTCTTGTCCTGCTCAGGGCAATTTCCAGCTAAAAATTTCCTGTATTTTTATAGATAACATTATATATACATATATAATGTTATATATAAATATGTGTAACATATATATATATATATGGGGTTTTTTAGAGATAATATATATGATTTCTTATATGTGCAAGGAATATATGCAATATGTATTTCCTTATGTTTTTATTTATATGTTTCTCTATAATTTTATTTATGGTCATGTTTTATATATAAGACTTTATTTATTTGTTTGTTTATCTGCATATGAAATCTCTCCCAGTGCTTTTCCCCCAGTCCATTTAAACCTTGGAAAAACCCTTTTGTCCAGCCCTAAATTTGCAGGCATTTTTTTTTTCAGAGTATCTCTAAGCCTCCTGCTGAAAGATTATTTTCTTGTGTTTTTTGAGGGTTTTTTTGGTTGGTGTTTTTTGGTTTTTTTTTGGTTCCCATTCATTTTAGGAAATCAGAGCAATAGTGGTGCCCAAATAAATTACAAAGTGAAGTTTTGCATTGTTTGCTGAAAAAAAAAAAAAAAAAAAAAAAAAAAAAAAAAAGGAAGAGCTTTGTGCCACTGGGAATAGCATGGGTTCCACAGGGAGGGCTGGATCCAGGGTTTCCATTTCAGTACTGGGGAAGAAATGGCCAGTGGGGTTGGTGGTTGAAAAGAAGATTTACTTCTCTCTGCGAAATCTTTTTGTTGTTACATCGCTGGTTTGTGTGAGACAAACGCAGCGGATTTTGGTCAAGTTTAGCTGGAGTCAGATCCTGAAATGGGTAGTTTGGAGTGGGAGGCAGCCTGGAGGAGGGCAGGGAAGAGGTCACTGGTCAGGGCACCAGGTGACAGCGTGGAGTGTCCAGGATGTCACACCTGGGGGCTGCCCAAACCCCTCCCGTGGCAGAGGGAAGGTGGAATCCCCCCAAAGCCCAACAAATTCCAGCTGATGGGAGATGAAAAAGAGCCGAGGGAGTAAAAACCCAGCAATCCCAGCTTTGGCCATCTCCTAAGGAACTATTTGTCTGAGCTCATGTTGAACCTTTTCCCAGGATTTTCCAGCCTTTCTTTTATTCCCTGCTGTGCCGATTGCCAGGACAAACGTGGGGATTTGGGAGGCTCCTCTGCAGGAGCAGCCTGTCGGGGCTGGGACTGGCTGGGGAGAGCCCAGATTGTCCCTGCCTTGGGACACAGAGAGGGGATCCTTCCCTGGGAAGGGAAAATCGACAGGATGAGATTCAGGGAATTTTGGAGCTCGTGTTTTAGCTGCTGGAGTGGAATGTTTTATTGGGTGATCTTAGGGCTCTTTCCCAGTGTAAATGCTGGTGTGATTTTCATGCTGGCTTTGGGGTGAGCTGTCCCTGGGTGGGTGCAGGGAGAAGAGGGAATTATGATCCCAAATCCCCTGGACACATCCCGGGCAGCACTGCTGGGTCAGCTCCAGTGCTGATGGAGCATCTCCAGACCCTTCACTCCTAAAACCCCTTCACTCCGGGATGGTTTATACCTCCAGATGCTCCAAATATTAATTGAGATGATTCTGCAGAGCCTCCTTGATTAAAACTCCGTTTTTTCCAGGCAGAGAACTGGATTGTCAGGTTTTTGTTCTGGGCTGTCACGCTCCAGCTCCGAGTCCCAGTGTGGGACCAGGGCCAGCCTCAGCTCAAAGGCTTTTTCACTTTGAAAGAATAGAGGGAAGGAAGAAAGAGGCTGAAAATATATTAAAATGCAAGATTTTATATTAGTTATGTGATCCCTCGGGAGCAGCCATAAAATTATGTGGCTTTTTCGTAGCCATTTACTATTCAATATAAAAAGGGCAGTTGCCATAGCAACCACTGCATCATCTGACATCTGATACCTTGGCGAAACAGGGAGCTCTTAAATCAACTCCCCAAATTTCATATGAAAGTAAATACATTTTACTGGTGATTTCAAGGCCGGTTTGCCTTGTGACAAGGAATGTGGCACCATTTCCCCAGCTCAGCTCGTGCCCTTTGGGCCCCATCCTGCAAACTCAGGCCCTGGAGCCGACATTACTCAGCACTGTGAGAGATCAGAACTTAGAGGAGTTTGTTTTCCTAAGTAAAATTAAATGAAAGAAGCAAATGACACCATTTTTTAAAAACATTTCTTGCTGACTGGGGAATGCCAAAATAATGAAGGAGTTGAGTTCTCAAACGGCTGAAGTTGCAGCTGCAAGTGTGTGAGGAGCACAAAGGAGGGAGACAGGGGGGTGAAAGGAAAAATAGAAATGAAAAGGAAGTTTGTGTAAGCTCACACTGGAGTTTGGGGTCGGGCTCTCTGACAGTCTGCTCAGCACGGGTGACACTGAGGGGTGGCAGTGACATCACCCTGGGGATGCTCTGGCTCCTCTGCCAGCACCAAGGCACTTCCCAAAACATCCCCCAAATTATCCAGGAGCTCCTTGGGCCTCACCTGCTGCAGCCCAGGAGGGTCCCCACCACTGCCTATCCCAAAGTACCTATTTTTGTACAAAAGCAATGTAAAAATGTGTGTGACAGAGTCTGACACTGAATTTACCCCCCAGGAAAAAGGTAAGTGCAGGAAAATAACAAATTTATTGTTTTAGCATCACCTTTGAGGCCGAGGGCTCCTACGTCACTGCTCAGTGCTCTGTCCCATCAATTAAAATACTTCTCATTTTTGACACAATTCTTGAAGCGAATCTTTCCACTGATGTTCGTCACTGGAGTGGAATTTACATTTGTTTTGTGTATTTTTAGCTTTCCAAAGCAGCCTTGAAAAGTATTTAGCCTGAATTGTTGGCATTGCACTTTGCACAGACTCGGGGTTGTTTTTGGGGGTGGTTTGGAAGGATTTTGAATGCACAGGGATTACACCAAGCACGAGTAAGGAGGATTTCTGTGCAGGAGTTCTTGTTCTTAAGTAAAATGCTGGTTTTATGCAGAGAGTGGTTGCTGACCCCCAAAAAGATGTGGGGAAGTCCCCTGTGCAGCTGGTGGGGAGCCCCACACTCCAATTCCAGCAGGAATTACACTGAGACAGGTGGGCAAATGTTCATTTTTTTGTGCAAGGGACAGAAATGTCCAAACTTGTTAGTGCAGTGGCAAAATTAGGCCATTTAGGGGTTTGGGTTTTTTTCATGATGAGCCTCCAGGCAGATCTGCAGCCACAACTGAAACTTTGAGCATCTGTCAGAAATCCTTCCCTGAGTTCTTCTGTCAGGCTCCAAGAAGTTCATTTATTCATTTTGGAAATTGTTTGGACTCCTTGACTTTGAAGATGCCATTAAAAATACATTTCTCTTTTTAAAGGGGTCATTATAGGCCAGTGGATCCTGCTTTGGAGGAGGAACACAGGCTATTCATGCAGGGTGTAGCAAAACTAATTGTCCCTTTGCAAATCTCAGTTTAAAGTTGTTTTCTTCCTCCTGAAGCTGAGTTGCTCTGGCTCTGGGGAAAAGGGACCCGTCCTGGGCAGTGTGGGGCAGACAGTGAGGAGAGCTCAGCAAACCCCGGCTTTTGCTCCAGACAGCCATTATTTATCAGCATGGCTCAACTCTTAATTACTGGAAATTGAAATGTCCCTTCTTTTATGAAAGTCCCGTCCCTGGGGTGTTACTTTGTTTTATGAGTGGCTGATACATGAAAGCAGAGAAAAGGCTCCAGCCCAAAACCTGAGCCGACCCTCTCAGGTCTACACCCTGCACATCAACAGCCACAAAGTGGTTCAGAGGCTTGATGCAAAGCTGATAAAATGCCAAAAATTCCTCATTCTCTCTCTTGGGGAGCAGGGAGGGCTGTCTGGAAAACGTCAACAGTAAAAATTGCATTTAAGTGGTGCATAATGCAGCAGCTACTGTGGGCAGGGGGACCTGCAGTGGACTGAGGGGGTTTGGGGAGCACAAGCTCCATGCAGTGCCTCCCATCCTGGCTGGGGCAGCTGGAGCTGCTGCTCTGAGCTCCCCTGGACACGGCAGTCATGGAAAAGAAAGGGTTTCTGATCACACAGAGCAGCCACAGAGCAAAAACCTCCTGCTCCTTGGTAATTCTCATTTAAAACTGGCTAAAACCATAATTAGTGTGAACTGATGCGGCAGTGTGCACATCCCTCCCTCCATCATCCGTCCATCCATCCATCCATCCATCCCTCCCTCCATCATCCATCCATCCATCCATCCATCCATCCCTCCATCCATCCATCCCTCCATCCCTCCACCCCTCCATCCATCCCTCCATCCATCCCTCCCTCCATCCATCCCTCCATCCATCCATCCATCCCTCCATCCATCCCTCCCTCCATCCATCCCTCCATCCATCCATCCATCCCTCCATCCCTCCATCCCTCCATCCATCCCCCCATCCATCCCTCCATCCCTCCCTTTCTCATCCACCCACCCATTTATTCACCACCAGGAGAAGACCCCACCCATCACAGTGTCCCCTCCTTGTCCTTTGCTGTCTCTGTCCCTGGGCTTTGGTCACCCCAGGGGTGACAGCCTGGCTGGGATCCCTGTCCCCCAGGAGCAGCCAGGTTCAGTGAGCCCATTTGGGAGTGGAAGGAGGAGATTGGAAAGGATTATGCTGAGAAAACAAGGCAGCAGTATTTCTTCTTTGCCCAGTAAAAGGAAGAAAGGCTTCTCTTAAAACCATCCCACTTCTGAAAAGAAATTCCGTTTCTTGAAGCCGTTTTCTTCTGCAGTGTCTGGGCACATCCCTGCTCTGGGATCTCAGTGCTGGGAGGGGATGAGCCTGGGCAGCTCCTCTCAGCCCAAAAAGCTCCACCAAAAGCCCTTCACTGGAGCCAGGCTGTGATCCTTGCTGGACCCCAGCCCTTCCTTCCCCAGCCCCCCTGGCACCCTCCATAAAATCCCTTGGCTGGTGCTGCTCCTGCCTTCCCCTGGCCAGGGCTCGAGGAGGGGAGAGGTGCCTGGACCAGCCACCCACACTCAGCCACTCCACAGACAGCAGGAAAAACCAATCTGCTGCTTTGTAGTTTTATTTTTTATTTTTTTTTACCAGCAGATAAAAGAAAAATAGCTTTCTAGCTTTTTTTCTCTCTGTGGTTTCTGTGTTGTTTTTTTTTCCTCTGCTAAACTGTGTATTTTTCAGCTCAGTAAAGTATTTATTAGGAATCTTTACAGACCAGGCTGCTGGTGAATTATATATTGTACAGCTTCGGCATGAGCTGGGGGAAAAAAAAAAAAAAAAAAGAGATTTTTTCCACCCAGACTGATTCTATCCAATAGCAATAGGAAAATGAGGGTTTACCAGGAAAGCTTTAAGTTGAGCTCTGCTTGCCAGAGCTGCAGATACCTTTTGTGTCTCGGTCCATGTGCGTTTCTAGAATGTAAATCTTCCTTTCTGACTCGCAAGGGAAGCTAAAGCCGAGCTCTGCTGGGTCCTGCTGCAAAGTATCCAACAGCCGTGGCTTGTCTCTTTTCCTTTTCTGAATGGATTTCTCACTTGAGCATCAATTGTCTTTCAGATCATCCTCAATTCAATGCACAAATACCAGCCGCGGCTGCACATTGTGAAGGCGGACGAGAACAACGCCTTCGGCTCCAAGAACACGGCTTTCTGCACCCACGTCTTCCCGGAGACCTCCTTCATCTCCGTCACCTCCTACCAGAACCACAAGGTAGGCAGCTCCTGGGGCTACAAATGCTTCACTTTGTCACTGCGTCTTCCTGTTCTGCCGGGTGTACAGACAGGTTTCTGTTCTGGCTTTAAGCAGCAGGGATGAGGCAGGATGCAGCTCTGGGATGTTGCTGGTAATTATCTTTTGGCAAAGCCTGGGCTCCCCTGGCTTGCTGTGCTCATGGAGCTGAGATGTCATTCAGGCAGCAAAGCACATCTAATAATGACCAGTAAAGCTGGCCCGTAAATCTGCAGTGAGCAGTAATTACAGAATGTGTGTTCAGTGAGACAGATGAGGAATGTAACCGTGAAAAGGGAGCTGGGCGCTGCCTCTGTGGTTTGCTGGGGGGACTTTGGGGTGTGAGGTACAAAGGGTCCTGTGCTCTGAGGGGTGTCAGGGGCACCTGCGTGCTGCAGGGGCTGGTTTGTGGTTTGGGACTGGTGTCACCTGTGCAATGGGCAGAGGTCTGTCCGAGGGCTGGGTCCCAGCAGTGGGACAGTGGATTGTCACCTCCCTGTGTCACCTCACCAGGGCAGGGACAGGGAGGATGACAGCAGGGGATGGAAAGGATTCAGATTCTATCCTGCTGCTGCTCTGCCCTTGCACCAGCTCCTGCTCCCAGGCATTTCCCTAATGGTAAAGTCCAACTGCTGCATGAGGAATAATTAAAAATTGAATTGGAACTTTTAAAGTGCATCAAGATTCATAACTAAAGGTGCAGAGTGAGGGAACACTGCCAGAGCCCTGCTGTCACCCTGAGTGTGAAATCTGCCATGTGTAACTGTACCGGTTCCTTCCCTACGCATTCACAGGAAAATCCTGCAGGAACAGGAACAAGTGTGAAATTCTTCCTCCCCAATAACCTGACCAGAGCTTTTCCTCCCAAGCAGGATGCCTGTGTGCCCTTTGATGCTTGAAGCATAGAGTCCTTGCAAAAAATGTTGCAATTAGTGAGCCAGTTAAGAGACTGGGAGCAGAAACATGGATGTGGTGTGGTCAGGCAGCCTGGGGGAAAAGTGCCCATTAGGACACTGAAGGCAGAGAAGTTTGTAGCTGTTGATGTAAAATGACCAATTGCCCAAACATGGTTAACCAAAAAGACTCAAAAGAGCTTATATTTAATACATATTTAAAATGTCTGCTGTCAATGGTGCCTTTCATCCCTAAAGCTCCCAAAGTGCTCCATAAACTCCAGGGCTGCACTGTCCAGCTGTGCTGGGGGGGCTGTGCCTGGGGGGCAGCACAGGCTGGGCCTGACAGGTTTAGGGAAAATGTCCCAGATGAGCCCAAATTCTTTAGGGGAGATCCTGTGAGGAGCCTCTGTGGTGCTGCCCTGGGGTCTGCAGGCTGGGGGAAAGGACACTGCCCTGAGCAGGGGACACAGGGACACTGCAGGAGGTGACAGCAGGCAGAGAGTCTCACCGTGAGCTCAGTGTGGTCTCGAGAAAATCTACCTGAATGGTTTTATTTGTTCTCTTAAGCATCAACAATTAAAAAACCTGGTCTGGGTTTCTTTTAGAAGAAACAAACCGCTGAACTATTTTTAGCTCAGGAATCTACTGCTAGCAAGGAGTGTGGTTGTAAATAATTGTGTTCCTAAAGGAGGAAATGAGGGAGTTGAGGACAGAGGTTACCCCTGAGCACAGGTCAGTGGGGAAGGTGTGTGCTCACCCAAAATCCTCCCCTGGGCTGGATGAGGCCAGGGGAAGGTGACAGGGAGGGACTGAAGCCCTGATCCTGCTCACATCAGAGGAAAACCACGATCACTAAAGAACAAAATGAAATTAAGATGTACAAACCTGCTGTCAGGCTGTGGGTTTGGAAGGGCCCTATGCTTCTTGTGGTTCATCAGCTGCTTGAGCTTCCCTGGAAGAGCTGGAGCCCTGGAGGCTGCTTAAATTCACATGTCACCACCTTCCCCTCCAGCACTGATAGCGGCCAGCTGTGTTCTCAGGAGTTTTTTTGGTAAAGGGATATTTTTCAACATTGCTAAAAGTGTAGCTGTTAGTAACAGCAACACTCATGCAAAAGCATCCCGAAGCAGAACTGGCTGCTCTCCTCAGCATTCAAATGGGATGCAGGAGGCTGAGAGCAGGCAGAGCTCTGTTTGGTTGGGATGCTTTTCACAGAGTTAAATGTGGCCATGAAGGTGTATTAAATGGTTATGGCGGTTTGGGAGAGCCACACCGTGACAAGCAGGGCTCTCTAACATGGAATCGTAGGAAACCTTTTAAATCAGACAAATTCTCTCTATCAGGAGTCCAGAAAAAGAACACAGGGCTTAGAATAAGAGCCACACTCTGCATCTCACAGGGGTCATCAGGACTGAGCCCCTCGAGACCCACCAGCTCAGCCCTGCTGCTGCTGCACTTTTTGATCTGGTTTTCTTTCAAACCCTTTATTCTTGGTTTTGTTCTTTTAAAGATAACCCAGCTGAAAATTGAAAACAACCCCTTTGCCAAGGGCTTCCGGGGCAGTGATGACAGCGACCTGCGCGTGGCTCGGCTCCAGAGGTACCTCCCCTGCCCCTGCCCCTGCCCCTCACAGCCTGCAGCTCCTGGAGAAGCTGCTGGAAGGTGCCAGGGCCACAGGGCAGCGTGTTTGCCCGTGCCTGAATGCCCTGATGTCCCTCCAAAGCCCCTGCTGTCCCTCTGGCACTCTCTGTGCTGTCAGCTCTTGCCCACGCCCAGAGGAGGGTGGTGAGTTCATCGTCTGAAGCAAAAGCTGCTGAAGTCATTGGCTGGAGATGCTCTGGGGGAGCCAAACCAACGTTCCCTCCTTGTGTTGATGAAATTCTGATGACGCTGATCGCTGCTTAACCAGTCTTCGTTTTTCTCACCTCTTTTAGCAAAGAATATCCAGTAATTTCCAAGAGCATCATGAGGCAGAGGTTGGTGTCCAGTCACGGCCAGCTGTCAGCAAAGCCAGATGTGAACCCACTCCATGGGAATCACCAGACCCTTCAGCATTATCAGTATGAGAACGGTGCTCACATGCAGTTTGCAGCTTCAGATACTCAAGATCTGCCACTCAACACCTTCACAGCACAGAGAGATTCAGGGCTCTTCTACCATTGTCTAAAAAGACGAGGTAACTCCAGTTCACAGCTAGAAAATAAACCTGAGAGCATCAGTTCGGTTTGGGTTGGTCTCTTGGGCCTTGCTCTTCACAAATACTGCTGTGGCTGAGTGTTTTGGAGGGTCAGGAGGCAAGAGCTGCTGTTTGGGGCAGTTTTTAATACGTTTGTCCCGTAGAAGGTAAATTCAGACTCTGAGACAGAGCTGAAACAATTAATGAGAATGTGTTAATTCAAATGGCACAGAGCTTCAGTGGAAAATTATCCATTGTTAGGATCAGCTGAATTAAAAATTGTTTGCAGGAGGCCATTAGCATTACCAGAATTCTGCACTTTCCAAAGCAAAGCCATGAGCAATTCCCTCAGTGTCTGCAGAGCAGGGGGCTGTGGGAGCTTGGTATGAGCAGCCCTTTCCTCTCATCCACTAATTCCCAAATTCAAGTGAGCTGTGACTGCATTCTCTTCGTTTTAGTCCAGCATCAGATGAGATCATGGCATGTTTTCAGTTAAATGGAAAAGTTTTGCGCAGAAGAAAAAAATCCTTCTATTTGCATGTCTCACTACTTGCATGTCTCAATATTGCCTGCTAATTTATTTAAGCTGGGAGAATCCTCTGATCGCGGCTAAATGAAGAATCTAACAGCACCAGTAATGAGGGCTGCAAGGCAAATGTGTAATTTTAGCAGACGTTAAATGTGCAGATGAATTCACTAATTCATCCAGAGAATATTCCTAATAAGTCACAGAAAGCTGCTGGGGAACATGGTCCTCACAGGAGAGGGGCTGTGCAGAGCTGAGGAAGGGCTGCGAGAGGGCTCCTTTATCTGGAAATACTTCTGCAGCTTTTGACGTGAATATCTGGGCAATGTGGAGTCATTTTTGCAGTGACAGGAAGGCAGGCTGTGATAAGACCCTTTAAGAGACTTCTTGAATTTGTCAGGAGGAGCCGGGCAGGAGTGTCAGGGCCCGGCGTTATCTGGATGAACTGGAGTAATCCCTGATGTGAGAAGAGTCCCCCACTTAAGCTGACAAATGTCACCGGAGTGCTTTGAGGCCGGGGGGGATTAGCCTGACATTTGCAGCACAAAGTCTTTTTGATGTTGTACACTGTTTTCCCAAACTAAGATGCTTTAACTGGATTAAGCTGAGAAAGGACACCAGTTTAGTTGAAATAATCGCGGCCCCGAGGGGACTCCCCGGCTGAGCTGCTCCCGAACGTGAATTTTTTTTTTACTTTTTCCTGTGGCAGAAAGCGCTCGGCACCTGGACCTGCCCTGCAAACGCTCCTACCTGGACGCCTCGTCCTCGGTGGGGGACGATCACTATTTCCGCTCGCCGCCGCCCTACGAGCAGCAGATGCTGAGCCCGTCCTACTGCGGCGAGGTGGCCCCGAGGGAGGCGTGCATGTACTCTGGCTCCGGCGCCGACATCGCCGCCGTCTCTGCCGTGGACGACCTGCCTCCCCCGCCGCCCCCGCTCGGCTGCAACATGTGGACTTCGGTGGCGCCTTACACCAGCTACAGCGTGCAGACCGTGGAGACTGTCCCCTACCAGCCCTTCCCTCCGCACTTCCCCGCCGGGCCCGTGATGCCGCGGCTGCCGGCCGTGGCGGGGCAGGCTCCGCAGGCGCCGGGGAGCGGCCCCTTCGGCGTCTACAACCAGCTGGGTGCCGCTGCGGGCCGGGAGCGCGGCCCCGCCGCCGCCTTCCCCCGGGAGAGGGTGCACCCGGCCGTGTGCGAGAGGAAAGCGCCTTCCCCGCACCTCAGCGCGGCCAACGAGTTCCTGTACTCGCAGGGCTTCTCGCTGTCCAGGGAGTCGTCGCTGCAGTATCATTCAGGGATGGGGACAGTGGAGAACTGGACCGACGGGTGACCCCCGCGCCCGGCCGGGCCGCAGCCGCCTGTCTGCTCCGGGACGGTTCAGTCGCTGTTGATACCTGTGGGTAACTTGCACTTGGGTGAGACACGCGTGCGTTTCCAGAGGGGTTTGTGTGGGTGAAGAGCATCTCCCGGCTCGCTGGGCTGGATTCGTCAGGCTCTTAGGGACTCCCAGATCAGTTCATTCTCGTGTCTCCATCCAGTAGGAACCATCTTCACGACTAACGAAGTGACGTAGCCGGTCGCGTCCTTTTTGCTTGTTAACCTTCGACATCCATCAGCAAATTTCGGCTATTTGGGAAAAACACGAGCTTCACTTCTACGGCCCTTGGCTCACGGAGCCACCGCGTCCCAAGGCTCCAAGGAAAAGGCCATTGTGGGCGGGTGGTGCAGCTCCTTCAGCCCTGGGGATTGTCCCCGTTCCCCGGGAGCCGCGGGCACCAGGAGAAGGCACCAATGTCCCTTCTTGTCCCCGCACCGGCTCGGCCCTGCCTCCGGGGAGAGAAGAAGTGAAGAGTTTTAAGCCCGAGGCCAAACAGCAAATTAATTGCAGCGTTAGGAACAGACCCAGTGTCTTCAAGACTCCCATCCCTTGATTGAATCACGTTAGCTTATTGCAATATATTTATGAAGTTTAAGCTTAAACGTCGCTAATACTTTCCAGAACCAATTCCTGTACTTGCTGGTCCTTGATTTCTTTCCTGTTCAGCCGAGACGTGCCTTTTGTGCTGTGTTCTTTCCTTTTGCAGCTCACTCAGACAGAATTGTTTTCAGCCTAAAGGAGGCCTAGAGGAATATTTCCCCAACGGTGGGCTGGGGAGGGAAGAGCTCCCACCACCTGTGAGGCTTTACAGAGTACAAATATTTGTAGAACAGGTAAAATCTGTAACCAGTGTGTATTCATTGCTCCTTTTGTTTGCCGTGGAGGTGTCCGGGGCTGGTTCCTCCAGCCTTGGCTTTGTCCCTCCGAGCTGGGATCATCTCAGAGCTCTTGTCCCACCTCAGCGGCTCTCTGAGGAGTCTGACACTCGTGGGGAAGCCCAGGAATTCCTTCTGGGACATTGTCCTCACCCACAAAGCTCCTGTCCCCGTGTGGGTCCATCCTGCTGAGCTCCTGGGCAGTGCCACCAAGGTGACACACGGGTGACGCTGGGGTTGGCTCCCACCGAAGAGCACAATATTCAACCTTGGCTCATTGCACAGTGGGGTTTTTGTCTCCTCCCGTTGCTTCCCAAACAGGCAAAGGCAAAAAAAAAAAAAAAAAAAAAAAAGCTGAAATGCAGCTTTGGAAGTGGGGAAGGTGCTTCTGTGTTTTGGTGAGTCCATCCCAAGGAGGAGCCCGATGGATGAGGGGGGCTGTGACAGCCCCGAGGTCACATTTCAACCAGGACAGTCCCCTGCAGCCACTCAGCACAGTTCCTGTGTGACTGGTGGGGATTTTGTAACCAGATTTTGGAAATCACTACAATTTTTGCATGCTGAATAGCTATTTATATACATATATATTTTTTATATATATATATATATAAAATTATATATATCACAAATGCAGGCCACGTGTCCAATTCAGCTTTGCTTTTGACGAATGAAATACTTAATAAAAATGAATGTTGCAAAGGTTGGGTTTTTTTTTTTTTTGAAAGACATCTATTTAAATTTTTTATTACACACCTTTGATGTAAAAACTAAGAATTGGTTAGACAAAAAAACCCCTATATACTACAGATAAATCTTTATTAGAAACCACATTAGATACAGGCGGTATGGAATTTTTAAATGTTTGTTACATAGCATGGACATTTTATTTTACATATCAGAACATAAAGTCATTTTACTACTCCGAGCTGTCTCTGGGTGCATTTCAATCATTAGCATAAAAATGTTCCATGGTGAATTAAGGTGCCTCGTCTCTCTCTTGTGCCTCCTGCTGCCTGACTACACCAAGCTCACACTCCCCAAGGTGCACACCTGACTCTATTTCACCATCCCAAAGCTCCACCTTTTTTGGGTTTATTTGGGATTTTTCTGCTGTTTCTTTGCCTTAGGGGTGCCATGAGTTGATCAGCCGCTGCTGCCCAGGTGCAGCTCAGTTCCAGAGGGGAAGAATTAAAGCAGGGAGGAGGGAGAGGTCTGGGGGTGTCACTGCCCAGGATTTGCAGTGCTCAGTTCATTCCTCACCCTGACACTGGATCAACACTGAACCAGACAAATGGAACCCAAAAATGAGGGGGGTCAGCAAAGGAAAATCTGCCTGGGTCTTCTGCCTGTTTAACAAAGGTGACCAACACAATAACAGTGTCATTTTTAATGAATAATCACTGCTGCTGTTTTTAACCATTTCTCATGTACCTTCTGCTCATCCGTGCAACATTTATTGATTTAAGGCAGTTTGAAAAGTGACTCCTGTAAGAATTGTCCCAGAACCTTTCAGTCAATGCAGGGAGTGTAGAGAAATCTTGATCATGTAATTAATGATTTAATTAGCCTTTGCAAAGGGCAGGGCCCACAGCAGCCACTGGGGCTGAGTGAGGGCCCTGGGAATCCCTGTGCCAAATAATGAGCTTTTTCCTTATAAAAATAGCACAGGGTATTTATGAGCACAGGACCCGATTGGGAAAGGCTGAGTTAGCATAAAAATGTGCAAAATTTGGATATATGCTAATCTGGTCATCTGGGTTCCTTTTATAGTCACTGGAGAGAGATCAGACATTGAGATTAAATGGGATGAATCATTCTCCAGTGACCATCTTTTTCCACTCTAAGGAATCCAGTTCAGGCACTTAGAGCAGATTTCCCCCTTCCAAATGGCTAAAAAGTCGTATTAGTGGGATCCCCTTCCTGTGTGACTTTGACAAAAACATTGAGACAATAATTCAATTGGTTGAATTATTTACATTACAAATCCCACTCAAACTGAGCACAGGGAAAAAAAAAAAAAAAAAGGCTGATTGTATTAATTCATGGGATGGAAACAGGTTGTTGTTTTTTAGTTTGCTTTATGTTTTTATTGCGAGATTTCTAACCTGGGTATGTGTCCAGTCCCAATGCCAGGCTCTCAGGTAAGGCATCCAGGTTCCATTTCATTTCTCCTGTTACTCCCACGTGGAAAGGCTTGGCAGGTGCTGGTCCTGATGGGGATCCTGGCTGAGCAGGACCATTCCCAGGGATGAAGCAGAGCACAGCAATCCTGAGTGTCCTGGAGGATTTGCTCTGTTTGTTTTTCAAATCAGAAACGCTAAACTGGGGACATCACTAAAAAAAAGAAAAAAAAACCCACCCCAACAACCTGCACAGCTTTAAAAGAGATCAAGTGTGCTTACTGTGTCCCAGTTTGATTTACTACACTTTAAACAGCTTTTAATTCTCAAGAATGTGGAGGTTCATGTGTGTGGAGGCTTTTCCAGCCCCGGAGTTGGAGCCGGGAGTGGCAATCCAAGCTCAGGGAAACCAGGCCCATTTCAAATCAGATTAAAGCAAAAATTAGCAAGTGAGAAAAACCTGAATACACACGAGGACCGTTTTCCATTGATGTGCTCTAATCTGCACTAAAAGGCCCAGGGAATTTTTTTTAATTCTGTTTTTCTTGAAGGTAGAAATGTCCAAATGGAGTCTTGGCTCAGGCAGGCTCAGTTCCACAGAGCCCAGCAGCACTCGGTGCCAGACTGAGCCTGGACTTCCCTCTAAATAGAACAAATATTTGTATCAGCTTGCTGAGAATGTGAGTAATAGGAATATTTGCCAAAATTTAAACAAGCTAAGCTGCAGTCCTGCCAAAAGCCCCACCGTTCAATTTGGCATCACTGGCAGCTCACAGGCTCAAGAGGGGCCTAAGTCTGCAAGAGCTGGGGTGTTTTTGGCAAACATGAATTTATTTTTCTCTCTCTCTCTCTCTCTCCACATTTTGGAAAATTTGTGCCTCTCTGTATTAATTTATGATGTCATTAAATAATTCTTTTTGCAGCTTGTATAGAAAGAATGTCTCTTTTGAAGATGAGAACTCCCCTGAGGATGGTTAGAGTGAAAAATTCCAGCCAGAGAAAAAAAAATAACCCCCTCTCTCCATGGCCACTCATGTTTCTGCAGTAGTGCTTAAACAGCAAAAAAAAAAAAAATCTACAATATTTTAATTGAAGGACCTGCTCCAGGGAGGTGCCATGCACTTGACTGTGACAAGAGGCAGCCTAAATTCAGTGTGATTGGAGGGGTTTTGTTCCTGTCAGAGAAGGCTGGAAGAGAAATCATGAGCCTGTGACTTGCAGGTAGAAAACATCACGTTTTGAAGTGATTTGCTCTCTGCAAACAACAGGATCAAGATTAAAAATCAAAGACAAGAAAATCTTGGGAGTGGGACAAGCAAAGCACAAATCCTTGTCCAACGTGAGCCTTATTTAATGTGCAAACACAAAAATTTAATGTGCCAACACTGCCGTGAGAGAAGTGCCTGTAGAACTCTGGCTTTAGGTGCTGGTTTCATCACAGGGGTCACAGCCCCTCCTTGCAGCAAAATTAAATTTAAACTTGGGCTGCTCAGCCTCACTGGGGAAGGGCTGGGGAAGGTGATGCCCCTGGGGTTTGTGCCACCTTGCTGGGGGTTTGTGTCCAGGAAGACTTTATTTTCCTGGCCGTGGCCAGCCAATATTCCTGTTGGTGCACCTTTGGGAATGCCAGTTCAGATGTCCCAGTGGATTTACACAGAGCTGCAGCAAGGGCCCTCCAAGATGGAAATTGCCCTCCTGAGCCCCAGCCCACCTTTGGAACCAGGCCCTGAGAGAAGGAAATAAAGCAATAGATTAATTAGTGCAAAGCGCTAATAACCTTAATTCAATTAAAATTAGGATAATTGCAGGTTTTGTTAATTAGAAACTCATTTAATAAAAGGAAAGTGAACCCCACTGGAATGAAAAAGGAGGAATAGCTACAACAGGTCCCAAGGCTCTTGTTCCACTGAAAAACACTGATGGGGAAGAGGTTTGAAGGAGTTTTTGGCAAATGCCAACATTTTTCATCTGGGTTTTTTTTGTTGTTGTTGTGCTCCTTGGTTCTCAGCAAACACTAATTTTTGGCTGTGGACCATACATTGCTGCAGTTTTGAGGAACATTTTCGGCTGTATTTACAAACTGGTGGAAAATTGACTCTTTAATAAGAAAAATGAGGTGGAATGTCAGCACCGTCTGCTCGGGCAGCGACGGTCGTAACAATGCTGAAAGACAAAAATTGACAAATGTATCTTCGAGCTGGGAGGTTCCCACTGATAACAGGACACTGGGCCAGGTTTGTGTCCTAACCCTCAGCCCCTGCCAGCAGGGATGGACACAGCCTCGAACATTTACTGTACAGAGAACAACATGTACAGAGAACAATTCCTGACGTCAGGCAGGCAGCAATGCCTGCTGCAGCTCAGCGCAGATGAAAAGCAAGATTTGTTGTGTTTTCATGCCAAAATCTTAAAGCTCTGTCCTATTTCTGCTGAGGTCAATAGGAAAACTTTTATAGACTTCAGTGTAGCAGGACCAGCCCTTTAATCTTGCCCTCCCCAAGCCCAGGCTGCAGCCTTGGCTGTGCTGAGGAATGAGTGTTGGAGTTTGATGGATGACACAGCCACACTCAGAACTGCAGTTTACTCATGCCCAGGCTCTCTGAGCAGCTACTGAGGGAATAACAAGTCTGAATCTAATATTGGGTTTAATATCAGCTGTGAAAGTAGAACACGAAAAGACAGCTGAAAGTGGAACAGAATAAATTGATGATCCCCTCTAAATAAATCTAAGAGCTCATTTTGGCCTCAAACTTTGGGGCAGCTTGGCCTGGCCATGAGGAATCAATCCTGGACAGGTGATGGACTTGCCTGGTGCCTCAGAGTGACCTGGAGCAGTGTCTGTGCAGGGGCTGCCCAGGCTGGGGGCAGCAGGGACACTCCTGAGCAGGGGTGGCACAGGGGACAGGCAATCCTGCCCATTTACAGCCAAAAGTCAAAGTGAACACAGTGCCTCCCCTCCTCAGACATCTTTGGTCTAAGCCTTACTGGTGAGAACAACAAAGGTGATGAAGAGTCAAAGGATTTTATCCGAATAAAAATTCTGCTTGAAATGAGTCTGTTGTTCCTTCTCTTTCTGAGGACACAGGCAGTTCAAAGCTTGGGGAGATCCCCCCAGTCCTCCTCACCCTTCCCTCCCCTCCATTCATCACTCTGAAGGAGACAGCTTAGGGGCAGGTAAAGCTTCCCCTGGGATTTCTGTCCAGGATCACAGTGCAGGACTGGATTTACACCCAGGACTGGAGCTGAGCACGTGTCTGGAGCCCCTCTTCCTTTCCCCACCACTCACAGGTAAGGGAAAAGGGATTTTAACTCTGGGTAAACCTTGCCCGAGCTCCCAGGCCTGGGAGGGGTTTGCCTGGAAAGCAAACACTGTCCTTGGACACATCCAGGACATCCAGTGAGGGCTGGAATCCCGAGAGCCCTGGGGATGCACTGACCATCCTCCCTGGAGTGGCACAGAGCTCTGGAGCAGCAGAGACACGAAATGCAGCATGTGGGAACTGAAACAGCAGAATTCAGAATTCCCCACATTCAGCATGTGGAAACTGAAATATCCCAAAGCTCTGAGGATTCAGGGCAGCAAGAAGTGGGTGAGCAGTGCTGTGAGCTCAGTGTTCAGGGGTGAGCACACACAGCCCCCTCTCCTCCTACCAAATGCTGGGCTCAAAAAGCAAACAAGTCTCTGCTAAAATCCCATTTAGACCAACTACAACTGAAAATCAGCAGGTGTGAAGATAAACCCCACATTTACCTGTATTTCTGGGACAAAACAGCTTCTACTGCAGGCCATGGACTCCATGAAATGCAAGGTTTACAGATGTTCCTACCCCCAGCAATGACCCAGCCCTCAGTGACTGATTGGTTTCTCTCATGCTTAACCCAGAAATAACATCCCCTCACCTCTGGGAAGTAGCTAATTAGATTGTCCCAAAATCAGTTTACATCCTATTAACAGCAAAAGAGTGGGGAAGGAGGAGGTCAGGGACCAGGAGTTAAATGCAGGGAAAACATGAGTTGGAAAACTTAAAAGGAGAGAATAGGGAGGAAAAATAAAAATAAAATAGTTAAATAGAAATGCTCTTTGCTTGCCAAGGAGCAAAAGCAACAGGCAGAGGAGTTGCAGTGTTGGATGAGCTCTGAGTAGTCAGTAATATGGAGAGGTTGAGGTTGTTCTGTTCACTTCTTTTTGCTGCTTCTCTCCTCCTCACACAGAAAGAACTGTGGATCACACAGCCTGAGAAACAGATCTCTGAAAATGTGCAAAAAAGGAGAAAAGTGACTTTTATCTTTTATCTAAGACAGACTAAACATCCCCTTCCTCCTGGGATCTCTTATTACCCCTTCGGCTAAGTTTCAATTTGTCAGGTACACGGGCCAGTCCTGATCATCACACTGATGCTAATTAAAAAATCCCACTAATTTCCCAAGGATAGGATATTCCCCTTCCACAGGTACTGTATGACCCCCCCGACAGTCCAACCCAGCAATAATTCCTCACTTGGCTCCAGCACCACATTCAAAGGTTTGTGTGGAAATCTTTTGTTCCTTTCTGTTGTTTTTTCCTGGGGGTTGAGATCCTTTGTGGGGCAGTGGTTCCTTGGATTGGTTTTCTCTTGTGTCCTGCCCAGTTTTTCCTTTCCACAGATACTGCAGTGCACCATTTCAATGAATCATGCTTTCTTCTCATAAAATATTATTTGAGTCTGATGCCAAAGGCCAGATTTCCATAAAAGAGATTCAGAATGAGTAATAAGCACAGCAAAAATTCTTTTTATTCTTCTGTGTTTTCCTGCCCACTCTCATTTTTGGGGGTCAGAGACTTTTTAGAAAACCAGTGGCATTAGGACTGATAATTTATATCTTTAGTTTTGTTTAAGAGCTGCCTTTTCTGCTGCTCCATCAGATATGTATGGAGATGTTTCCACCTCCTGAGCAGGGCCATCAAGAGCCAGTTGAGTTCTTGATTCCACAAAATATCTCTTATTCCTGTGACCTTTCTCACCCCAGTTCCTCCAGGCAGGAGCCAGAGGCAGCTGCCAAGGCTGAGGACAGAGAAGCCCCGAGGAAAAGGCTTTTCCCCAGGGAAAAATCCTGCTTCTCCCTGTCAGGCTCCCACCTCCCCTCCTGGCAAGGTGAGCACCCAACAGGAAAGTGTTTGAGCCACAGTTTGGGACATTTACAAGGCAGAGCAAAGCTGAGCCAGCCTCCCTGGCAGCAGGATGGAGCCTGGAATGAGGGATTTGGTTCCTGGCCGTGGATAACCACTGCCCAAACTGCAGCAGGATGGAGAGCACACAGCAAACTCCAGCTTGTAAATTCACCCAAAGTTAACAACAGGGATACACAGAGGAGTAGCTGGGTAGGACCCAGGTAACCACAGCTCCTCTGCACACCGAGGGCTCTGCTGCTTTGGGTGTTTGTTGCTAAACTGGCAACATCTTCAGCTCTTCAAGGCGTCAACGCTGCCTTTCATGTGTTGGTGCCGTGCCCTGAGCAGGGAACAACTGGGAATTGCCAGTGTAAAGTGATAGTAAAGGCTGTCCTCACATTTCATTTAATAGGGTACATTCCTTTTTGTAATATTACTGAAAGTCCCTCAAATATAAGTGAAATAAAAACTGTTCTTTTACTTACTGCTAATAACAGCCAGTCGTGCTGTCCTTGAGAGCCACATATAAAAACAGTCAAGAAATATTTTCAAATGGTAAAATACTGCACTATAAACGAGACTTCTGGAGATGTTACCTAAATTAGCCTCCTTCAAATGCCTTTGTGATATTTAATCATAATCATAAAAGTCAGAGTGCTTTTGCCTTTCCATCAGAAACCAGCCTTATATGTTTTGCTAGTCCCAGCTCCACACTGGCTGGGTGTCGTGGTGTATAATTTCACAGACACAAAGACACTTCACTACCATAGCTCTCATTATTAAACAATATATTTTAATTGTCACCACCTTTCTCATACAGACATGGGCCAAACCTGCCCCTTATTGGCTTCAACTGAGCTCCACAAGGGATGAATTTTGGCTCAATGTATATAAAAAAATACAGCAAGTCGAGTAATAAAAAGAAATGTTTGGGTTTCTTTTTTTATAGGAGCCGGGTTTTTTGGGGTTTTTTTTTTTTGCCATAGGAACACACATGCCTGGCCAGTAAAATCCCCTGATAAAGGACTGAAGTGTTTAAGACTTCATATGCAGAATAGCCCATGGTGTTTAATTACAATAGCAAAGATGCCATGCTATAAAAGGCTTTCTTACCTGGAGAAGGGATCCATGCTCTCCAATGAGGCTTAATTACCCAGGACATGCTGAGTTTTCCCCTCTGGCAATAACCTCTAACACCAATAACTCCGCTGCTTCTTTTGACATCTGAATCGTTGAGTATTGTTAATTTTTGCTCTAATTTCCTTATTTGGGTTACAGCTTTCCAGTGGTTTGCTTCTGATGAAAGTATGGAGCATTAGAAGAGCTTAATTCCTGGGACATGCCTCTTCCTTTCTTCCACTTTTCCCTTGGAATTTCTCTCTCTCAGCCTGCTCTGGCACTGCTGCTCCCCCATCTCCTTCCCAGCAGACTTGGCTCCAGATGGAGATTTATGCATTTCCCCTCCTGTGATCCTTTCCTGCTCCACCAGCAAAGGTTTCAGCTTCATCCCAGGCCCAGAAGATGCAAAATTCTGCCGAATGAATTGACTTTTAGACTTTAAAGGGAAAGCTTTACCTGGCTGCCAAGCACTCCCCAGACATTGGTTTCACAGCTCTCACACACAAACACAGGGCACAGCGCAGTCAAAATCCCCATCCAACTGATATTATCGTGAGGAAACTGAACCTCTGTTATTTATTGAGTTACATCAGATTTATAGCTCACCTTTCTGCCGAGCTTTTATTGATTCATAAAGAGAAGATGCCATTTTTTTACCTGCAAAAACGCTGCTTTTTGCAGGGAGGGGAGGGAAGCTCTGCCTTGGGAAGCGCTGGGATCTGGAGGCATGATTTAGAACCATCACCTGCACCATCCTCCTCATCCTCACTCCTGCATCCTCGCCTTTTGATGGAGCCAATTTCCTGAGTGCATGTGAGAGCCTGTGGCTGCAGCCTGGAACAATCCTACCTCAGTGCTTCCCTTCTGTTGTTGATCCTTTAATTTCCTCCAGCTGACTCCTGCAGGGGACTCGCAGTTTTATGCTGCTCTTTTTGGACTAATCATTTACAACTGACTTGAAAAAAAAAAAAAGAAACAAAAAAAAAAAAAAAAAAAAAAAAAAAAAAAAAAAAGAAACAAGCAAATCCCTTCTCTGTTGCTACTGCTCATGGAAGGGTCACTAATTGGGATGGACTTCCAGCCAAAAGGCAACACAGGTTTAACAGCAATTCACAGCAAGCTGAAAATTCTGCCCAAAGCTTCCTAACCAGAGCAGTTCTTTAGGATTTTACTCCAAAAATTAGGGTTGCAATCCATAAAATTCCTCTGCAGTGCAGATTTTCACACTTGGAAAAGGCAGGGGAGCAGAAAGTCAGATAAAACTGATTGATGGGTGAAATCAGCGTCAGGATCTGTTCTGGTGGTTGGGAATGTTACACACAGGGCTCTTAGCATGGGAAGGGAAAACAGAAAATTGAAAAGTATCTGCAATTACAGATCTGGAAGAAAGGCACAAGCTGGATTAGAAGTTTAAAAAAAACCATGTGCCTTAGGGGGAACTGTTACCTAATGACAAAACAGGAAATGAGATGGAATACAGAAGGGACAAACATTAATTTCTCTGAATTATTGATGTTTGTGGTCTGTAAAATGGAGATCAAAACAGGAATTTTATTACGTAAGAAAACCAATATTCATTTAAGGATATTTCAGTTTAAAAATTGCATTAAATTCCAACTCAAAGCTGAGAATCTGATGGCCAACATTAGGCAATAGCCTAATTAATTTATTTGATCATGTTAATTACGATAAATAATTCCAAATACATTTTAATGTATGAATGTATTTATGATAAATAATTCCTCCCAAATACAATTTTTAATAGTGTAGCTTTTCTGAGCTGTGCTAATAACAACCATGACAACAGTTGTGACTTAAACACACAGACGTGAATGATCAGTTATTCCAATTCCTTTTGTATTTCCATACATTCCAGGTGATAAAACTGTTCTTGAAGAATTATTTTATTGCGTTAAAGGATTAATTTATACAACATTTCACACACCAGCAACCACTACAAACTATTGCTAACCCTTTAAATGAATACAGGCACATTACCTGAAGTGAAAACAAGCCCACAGCAGATTTTCAAGACCAGAAATAGAGTTTGCAGCTATTTCTGGCCAGTCAGACTCACCCTAAAAATCAGCAAATTCAACTTTTCACATGCTCATGATAAAAACCTGAGATTCAATTAAAAAATATTCAGGCAGCCTAAACCAAGTGGATTCCAAGCTACTTTACTGGGCAGAAAGGAGAATTTAGGGGTGAAAAAGGAGAATTTAGGGGACAGAAAAGGGACTTTAGGGGACTGAATAGGGACTTTAGGGGATGAAAAGGGACTTTAGGGGGCAGAAATAAGATTAGGGGACAGAAAAGAGACTTTAAGGTACAGAAAAGAGATTTTAGGGGGCAGAAAAGAGACTTTAGGGTACAGAAAGGAGACTTTAGGGGCAGAAAGGAGACTTTAAGGGACAGAAAGGAGACTTTAGGGTACAGAAAAGAGACTTTAGGGTACAGAAAGGAGACTTTAAGGGACAGAAAGGAGACTTTAGGGTACAGAAAAGAGACTTTAAGGGACAGAAAGGAGACTTTAGGGGCAGAAAGGAGACTTTAGGGGCAGAAAGGAGGAGCTGAAGGGGCTGGAGGATGCTTTGGGGGCTGGCTGTGAGTGGCAGGAGCAGCCCGAGCGCGGCCGATTTACGCGCCGCTCATTCCTCCCTCAGACCATCAGCCTGGTCTGATTTCAGCAGCAGGAAAATCTCTGCACGGAGATCAACACAGCTCTCAGGCATAAGATCCTAATTATTTGAAAGGCATTTGTTTTCATAGCTTTTTTTTTAATGTGTCCAAGTCGATGGCATTTTAATGCCTTATTAAAAGGTTGTTTTACAGCAGCCCCGTCTGTTGGCTCGCGGTGCCCGTGGCTGTGCTTTGTGCTGCAGCATTTCACCTTCTCCACGCTGGCCAGAGAAATATTTTCCAAATTCCCCTGTTAAAAGGGGTGGATATTTCCTAAGATAAATAGTGGGAGGGTTGTTTTTTGTTGGTTTTTTTTGTTTTTACCTGCTCTGGTTTGCTGTTGATAGGGGAGATAGGACATGGATGTGTGTTTATGTCCCTCTTGCAGAAAAGGGTTTGTGTTCATTAAGGGATATTCTTGCTAGCTCAGGTCCAATTTAATAGGGCTTTTTTTGGTTACATAAACAAATGGAAATGTTTTCATTTCTGGGTTTCTTTAATTCAGTTGAAATCGCAGCAAGACAAAATATGCCAATGCTCCCCTGCCAGGTTTTCAGCCCAGACATTGCCCATGTGGGGTCTCTAAATGCACAAGGAATTCAAGAATGAGGCAATTCAAACTTGGATTAAAATGGAATTGATGAGAATTTTATACTAAATTACTTTGAAGGGCATGTAAGGTAAACAAACATTTTCAGAAGTGAAAAGGAAGATAAAAACACATTTCCCAGCGTTGGGAAAATCCCAGTGAAATATTTCTTTTAAACATATGGTGAAGCCTTTGCTTTGTTGCAGTCAAATGGCAGAACCCCCACTGAGTTCAATGGGGCCAGAATTTGTACCCAGGTACCTCCTTCCCATCCCTCACACACAAATATTTTGCTGAACACCAGCCTGGTTGGGGTTGGCAATAAATATTTTAAGTCCTTTACTTATCTGTCTTATTAGTCCTGATGAATTACATGGCATGGATCAGCAAAAAGTCTTCTAAGATAAAACAGAATCTAAGTTGCTTGGTTTCTTCAGTTCTGGAGAGTTCTGTAGCAGCAAGCAATAATGAACAGATGAGGGAAGCAGCCAGACCTACAAAAGAAATAGTATTTTAAAAGGACTGTACTTAAGGGGGAGAAAAAGGGTTTGCCTTTGTACATAAAGAGCTCTATTCATTAAAAGAAGTTTTTACAAATGTGGTTATTTCAAATAGTCGAAAAGTGTGAAATACACTTAAAATGAGTAAAATTTGTGGGTTTTCCTATGGGTTAAATACGTGCCATACTAATAAAGCTCTCCTCACACCTCTTCCTACCTCAGAGTCTTTGGCCTCATTCTGCAAGATGTTTTGAGTTGAGGGAGCTCAGCACTTCCCTGGAATGGACCACGCAAGCTCTGTGAAGGTTTAAAGGGATGCTGCAGGAATCTGTGAGCTGGACACTGAGTGAGGCCCAGAGCAGTGCCCGTGAGTGATCTCCAGCACAGCTCCTGGGGCTGCTCCCAGGGCTGAAGGAGAAATCACAACAGAGACCAAAATCAGAAACCTCCAGCAACCTCCAACCTTCTTCCAGGAAGCCCCCAGCAGGTCAAATTTTAAACCTAAACCTGCCCGAGTTCTGTGTAGGTGCTCAGACCTCATGGCACTGCAGAGCCCAACATAAATAAATACATATATACACATTTATGTGGGGTCAGTGATTCAGAGACCCCAATACCAGGGACATGTCACTCCTGAGTCTGTTGTTTAATGACAATGTGCTGTTTTCTGCAGGAGGCTCTCCCACAGCCAGTGCTTTCCTTCCCATTCCTGCTTTTAAAACGTACCTGGCACTTGCACTGCATTAAAAACCACATCAGCAGCTCATACATGAAAACACATCCCTGCCTCAGGTTTCATGAAAGGTGTCCCTGTGAGGCAGGTCAGCATTCCTGGATAACCCAGAGGAACCCAGCAGGACCAGGATTTCCACGGGAGCTCGTTCAACAGAGGGTTTATAAACTGCTGGGAATCTTTACAGGGTTGATTTGCCAGTGTTTCACCCTTCCTCACTGTTGGAAGAAAGCTTCCAACAGCTTTAAAATGAAACAAAGCTGTTAGAATCTGATTATTTATAAGCACCCCATTTCCAAGCTTTTTTCCTTGCAGTTTTCAGCCACCAGTGATGTGCAGAAGTTGAGACATCAGTGTTTAACAAAAATGTGTTTAAACCCATTTCCCCTCAGTCCTGTAACTCTGCTATCTGCTCCTGCTCCTGTCAGTGAGACACCTGAAATGTAACATGACATCTCCAGGGTGGTTTAGCTACAGAAAAATCAGACATTTTGGGAAGCATGGCTTAGATACAAAAATTTAAAAGCTGAATCTCTGCTGTAGCAAAATCCCCTCAAATTTTCATAGCACTTGGTTTTAATGTAGCAAGAAAATGATCAGTCCATTACTTAGTTCACATGCACTGACCCAAAGAATCACAATGATATTTTATACATGAACAGGGATAAAACCACCTGTGTTCCAGTCACACGGTATTGTAACAGCCCCTCACTAAGGTACAGATCTCCTTTGCTTCTTCCAGCACTAGAGATGGAGAATTTAATAGCAGAATAATCTTCCTGAACACTAACAAATTCATACATTTGAATTTATGGCCGTATTTTTATGTCAGGAGAGACTAATGGAGGATAGAGCCACGTGTTTCCTTAACACAATTGTGTTTAACAGAGTCCACAGCAGGAATCCCAGAGCAGGAGCTGATGTCTTCACCCAAGGCTGCAGCTCACTGCCCTGAAGGAACACAGAATTCCAGGAGAGCCACTTGGACAACTGGACATCAAACCTGAGTTTCCTTTTCCTGATGTTCTGGGATGGGCCAATGTTGGGGTGACCCTCCAAAGCTGCTCTCTGGATGAGCCTGAGCCTGTCTCACCCCACAAAATCCCAATTCCTGCCTTCCACGTCCTCCAGTGCCCTGCAGCCTGCCAGGGTTTGGCCAAACCCTCTCCAAAGGAATCACTGCTGAAACCTTCTCTGCATTTAACCACTGTCACATGCTCTTTGGGCAGAATAAGAATTTTTTCTCCCGAGAACAGAACATTTTGTTGTAATAAGCCTCTGTCCCCTCCAGTGCTTTGATTCCCCCTGTCAGTGCTGGGAGTGTCGGTGTCTGTGTCAAGCCTGGAAGGTGTTTGGAACCTGAGGAGGTGAAAATGGGAACAGTTACAAGAGGTTTTGTTTAAAAAACCGGTTTTGAAGACGTTAAATCACACACTGTGCCAGCCACTGAAATGGTTTCCTTCTCACCGAACTCACGCAGTGGGGTTTTACAATATGAATAAAGCCACAAAAAATCTGCCTGAAATAGTAGCAGTAATCCTTAAAAAAAAAAAAAAAAATCCTTACAACCTCTCTTCACCTGAGTGGCAGCGGCTGAGGATGGTCCTGCCTCTGCTCTGGCCTTTTGTGTGTAAAAGCATTCCCTGGCTGGCTGTGTACTCACAATTAATCACTGCTGCCTCCAACCTTTGGAGCTGATGTCAGGCTGACAGCTCTCGGTGTGTTACAGACCATTTGTAAATACATCAGTTCTCACCTCCGTGTTGTACTTGGTACCAAGATACCATCCAGGGCTAATGTGATCCAGGCAGGCTGCAGCACAGCTCCTTCCCATCCTCAGAAGGCAGCAGGTGCTGGGCCAAAAGTCATCTTTTAAAGCTGCACTAGGCCTTGTCCTGCTCTGGAAGCTGTTCCCTCCCCTTTTTCCTGTAACTTGGCTCTGCAGGATCCGCTCCAGCCACCATTTGACTTTAATCAGAACTGGGAGTGAGGTCCAAAAACGGTTGAAAGCTCATTTATCCATCCCAGTTCACCCCCTGGGTGCCCAGTAGCACTTTCTGCCAGCGAGGTGCTGGGAATGGCTTGGTTTCCCTCAGAATCCATCTGTGGTACACCACTGTGTGCAGCCTGTGTGTTTATTGGATTCACAGAACTGGAAAAAACTTGTGGGAATCTAAACAGTGCCCTGGAACTGGGGCTGTGGCATAGCTGTGGTGACTTCAGTGCTGTTCACACAGGTACCAGCAGCGATGGCACCTCTAAACTCAGTAGAGTCCTGGAGGCTCTGTGGATCCTGGAGGTATTTCCTGGACTTTTAGGACTTGTATTGACCTCCAAGCTGTTGTATTTTCAAGGTTTCAATTCGTTGTGAAAGCTGGAGCAAAGGCAGAGTAAGTCTGTCCGTAAGTACACCCACTACAGCTCACTTGCTGCAAGGAAATCACTTGAAATCTTGCTGCAGCTCTGCACTGAAAGATATTCAGAATTTAAATTGTTTAGTGCAAGAGAAAAACCATCCTTTCCCTCAGATCCAGCAGCAAAAGTTTCTGCAAATGCTTGGCCCTTAAAATACGATTTCCACCACTTTAACCTTTACTTTGATACTGCCACAAGTAGCTGCTGTAGTAGTTGCCTGCTGCACTGGGAAAATCTCCTCACTCCAAATCAGTTATCTGCAAATTCTGTGCTTCATCTGAGCCACATAATTAAAGCAAATTTCCAGGGATTTCATTGGTAAGACAATACTTCCAGCTTGTATTACTCTATTCCCAGCCATAACGATCTCCAAATCCTCCCGTAGCCTATCCATCATTCCAGTTCCATTCCTTGCTCAGAGAGGATGACTTTTCTCCATCAATTTCCCTGCCTTTGGAAAGCCCTGTGTCTGCCAGCAGTCACTCTCCCTGCTTGAGCCAAATTTATTATTTTTCAGCCCACCTTGTCCAATAAGTGCAGATTGAGGAAGGGGACTTTATTCCATTCCTTTCCCAGATCCCAAAATCCATTCAGAAAGTAAACTGACCAAATCCAGAGAAAAGCTTGAAGCTTTATCCTCATTCCTCTGGAGCTCAGCACTTTCAGCTTCATGTCCTCACATTCCCTGAACTGATTGAAGAACATTCCCAGACATTTCTGAGGCTCTGTCCTGGCCAGCCCCAGAACAGCTTTTTATGGCCAATTTTTTCATAAGTCTAATATTAAACTGAACGACTTCCTTTATTTTTTTCCACAGCTGCCAATTTTCCTTGTTTTACAAACGAAGATTATCACTTTTCCTAATTGTACAGTAAGGCCAGGGCTCAGATTAGGATTGCCCCTTTTCATCATTCATTTTTCCAAGCAGGATTTGAGTTCCAGGATTTGGCTGCCAGGAGCTCCAGTTTCTGCCCACCTTTCCATCCATCAGGGCTGGGATTTGAAAGGACCAGACGTGCTCCTCCTGAAGCCCAGAGCTCACTCACATGGAGAGGGTTTGTTAGTTTGTAAGTTGATCTGAAATACCCCATCACAGTCATTCTTAAATTTCAAATTACAGGTTTGTTTTTAGTGCTCATTTCTCATCTCAGAGAGATCACTGGCTGACAATCATTTGTTGCACTGTGGGCTTCAAATGTGACCTAAGATTCTTTGATTTGGTTCCAAAAGGAATGTTTCAGCTGCTCTCTTCATCTTCCCAAGACTTCCCTGCCTTCTGCCATTCTCTGGGAAGCTCTCTGGGTGATGATGGCAGTCAGACCTTGTCAGTTCAGTCTCAGGGGTCTATGTCCAAATTCCAAATCCATTTGGAATTCTCCAAATGTACCCAGAACTTTCTTTCTTATCACAGGTCTCAGTCCTTCCAAAAGGGGCTTCCAGATGTTGCAGATTCTTGTTGCAATTACATCTGGCCACCTTTGGTTTCTGAGTCCTGCAGAAAACAAGGGACTTGAGGGGAAAAAAAGGAAAAAAAGGAAAAAAAAGAAGCAACAACTTCTCAGATACTGGTGTTTAAAAACACTGTCTGGATGTTCTGAATTAATATTGTGTTAGAAGAAGCCAAATGGCTGCGTGCCAGGGCTCAACCCAAGGTGTATTTTTATGGCAAAGCTATAAACCCACAAAATAAGTGGTTTATAATGGAAATTCTGACACACTTTCAATATTAAGAGCAGAAATGTAGTGCTTGTGGCAAGTCAGTATTTGACAGCTGCAGTGCTCACCTGTCAGCTGCAGTGCCTGGACAATCCATCCTGAAGGGAGGATTCCTCCTTTATCTCATCCTGCTCCAGCCACAGGGTTTGGGGGCAGATGGCTGCAGCCCTGCTCAGCCATTCATCCCGGAGCCTCTCAAACCCTTTTTCTGGCTGATTGCAGGGAAAAATCGGGATTCCCAGAGCTCTGCAGTGTGCTGGAGCTCAGCCTTGGCTGCAGCACAGCAGCTTTCAGCAGCTGGGAGATGAGGAGGTTTTCTGTGCCACTGCTCCTGCTGAGTGGCACTTCCCACAGGGAGACAGGGACAGGAGGAACTGGGGGACTGAGCTGTCAATCAAACCCAAAAATCAGCCCTGGAAACTTGGTGATACCAGAGCTATGCATCAGTCCTGGAAATATTTAGGATAGTCAATCAGTTTATACAGGCAGAAAGTTCATTGATAGGCTGTGAGAGTGATAATAATAGAGAATATTGGCAACGGTGAGAAGGGAGTAAAATGAATTTCACAAGGCTGAAATATCACACAAATGAATACCTAAGGCAGTTTAATTTGGGAAAGACAAAGGAATGTTCTCAGTGGTCACCTACATTAGCAGTCTCCCATCAACATATAAATCCATAAAGGGAGAGCAGGAGGGACAATTAGATCTATTCAATCGACAATATTCAATACACTGCTGTGTGCTGGCTCAGGAGTTGATCTGTCTCGATGCCATGCATTATAGCATGAAATTTCCAAATATAATTCAGGGGGTTCTGGATGTTTTGCCATCCCAAACATCTTTACTTGCAGTCACGTCCTTCAGGAAAACCCAGAGAGGAAGGAGTCAAGGTCTGGTTGCCAGAATGGAAGCAGAGACCTGTGTACACACACTTACATACACAGCTTGAACTTATTTCAGACTGCACACAGCAGTTGCAGAGAAAAGACTGGGAGGCAAAGTGAAGGAAACCTAAACAGCTGACAAATAAACACAGGGTGATGGATTCAACTCCCCAAGCAGCATGAATGCCTTCTATGCTAGAAATTAAACTTCTGCCCCTCCTAATGCACAGATTAACCACAGCAGCAAAGAAAATGCAGAAGCCCATTTAAATAAAATGAAGAGAAAATGAAAACCAAATCTCACATTACTTAAAAATAATCTAAATGATTATTTAGATGAACTAAAACATTTGAGGCTCTGAAGCAGAATTCATACCTTCATTTCCAGCATCTTCAATCAACACCCCTAGGAAGTTTATTAATGTTAAATTAATGTTCTGGAGGCTGCACTGGATCCAGGGAAGCAGGGCCTGGGGCACAGCAACTGCCTACAGGCTTTAGGAGACTCCAAGAGCTTAAAGCCATCAGCAATTTTTACTTGCATCTTGAGGATAGTACTCACTGGCTGAGCTTGGTAGAGTCTAAGGGCATTTGTAGCACGCCTAGAAATGAAATCAAAGCTGAAAAAAAGCCATTGTTGTGTGTCAAATCACAAGCAGCCTGCTGGGCTCAGATGGGAATGGCTCCACGGAACTGCCTGGAAAAACAGAAGGCTGCAGTGATGATGGAAGGCAGCAGAGAAACACCACTGCAGCACCAGAACCAACCATGGAACGCAGGGAAGGGATGGGATGGAGATGGAGGGGCAGCACACAAAGGAATCTGAATAAAGAGCCCAGAGACACCTCAATAATCTGACACTTAGAGGCTTTCACGGGGCTGAGGATCCCGAAGAAATGCAATACTTGGATGAGTTTTTGCTGTTTAAAACGTGGCACAAAGCATGCTGCTGCTCCCCTGATGGACCTCTAGTGTCTGTGTAGTGCACACCTTTAAGGTAATTATTTTAGTGGCTGTTTTATGATAAAAGGTGAATGAGGGTGTTTTTAGCATTTTGGTGATGGAGGTTATGTTAAGACCAACTTCTGCCATCAACACAAACAGGATCCTGCCCTCCCTCATCCTGTGTCTTCTGAGCAAGTGGTGCCTTTTGTGTTTGGTTATTTCCTTCAGTAAAGCTTTTTGGGTGCTCCAAATTAGAAACTAACACTTATTTTTAACCTATATAATGCTCTGATGAGCTGAGAACAGCATCAATGGGACAAAAAGCTACTTTGCTCTTTTTCTGAGATCAGGCTTCGCTTTACGATTAGTTTCATCAATTTCTTGGTGATTACTTAGGTTAATTTTTAAATATAAACGAATATTCGTTGGTTTAATCTGCGTTGGATGCTGTTGGAAAGGAGCCCCAGCGTGGGTGCAGGCCCAGCTGTGCCTTGCAAACGAGGAAAAGGAAAGGGATTGACAGCAGCTCTTGTTGCTCCCCAGCCCAGCTCTGCAGGTCTCCAACAGCCACAGTGCTTTCCTTGGACCAGCTCCCCTCCTTTTATTAGCTCCTAGCTGCTTTTCTGGGGAAGAAAATCAATGGAAACTGGATTTCTCAAAATATTTGTTTTGGTGTAAAACAAAGATAGCCCAAGAAAAGTACTTCAGGCAGAAATCTCATGACTGAAAAATTAGACTGGTAAGATTTTAAGACCAAGTTAAAAGCTATGGGTTTTCTTGGGTTTACTTTCTTTGGAAGCAACAAAAAAACCTACAAACTCTTTTTCAGTACAACAATGCTCAGGACCTTTGAGGGTCTCAGCATCACCTTCTGGCGTGATTTAAATCAGGAGAATTCTCACAAATGAATTTAATTAATAGATTTCAATTTTGATTTCAAGACAGATACACAAACATCCACCCCTGAGCTGCACAAGGTTTAACAACTCAGACCCCTACAGTCCAAGCAGCAGAAGAGCTCCAGTATTGCCTCTATGGCATGGAAAGTTGGAATGTCAATGGAAAAAACTCTGTGCCATAGGAGCTCCATTTTGTTCCACTGTGAAATCACCAGGGGAAAATAAAGGGATGGAAGCCCTGAGTACAAACACAAGCCTGGGCAGGGGGACGTGCAGCAGGCAGGGAGCTGCTGTGGGAATTTGGGAATTCTGCTTTGTCAGGCACTCGCAGCACTGTGCAAACTCCACTTACCTGGGCATGGCACTGAGAGCAGGGCCAGAGCCTGTCTGGGTGTGCCACTGAGCCTGGAGGGAGCTGAGGAGCCCCAGAGCCCCTGGGACCAAGCTGGATGTGTCCTCAGCCCTGTTAGACTGGGGAAGGGACAAAACTGGATGTGTCCTCAGCCCTGTTGGACTGGGGAAAGTGAGCTGTGTGCAGGCTGGGCACGCTGGATGGTGGCTGGTGCTGGAGCTGATGTGGCTCTTAATTGTGTCCTACAGAGCCTGGAGGGAGCTGAGGAACCCTAAAACCCCTGGGACCAAGCTGGATGTGTCCTCAGCCGTGTTGGACTGGGGAAGGGACAAAACTGGATGTGTCCTCAGCCCTGTCAGACTCGTGTCCAGGGCTGGGGACACTGAGGTGGCTCTGCAGCACCAGCCTTGGCCCCAAACCCCAGCCCAGCCTGGGGGATCAAGGTCACCCTGGCAAAGGCAGAAAATGAGGCTTTGTTGAGCTCCTCATTCCGTCTGCAGCTGAGGGAACAAACCCCAACATTCCCACGGCTTCCCAAAACACGGGAGGTCTTTTCCTCGGAGCAGAGGACAAGCCCAGGAATAATTGTGAAAATAAATACTTCCACACTTGGCTCTCTTTCTTCACCTCCACAAAAAGGCACAGTTAAATCCATAACCTGAAGTTTTAGACGAACTTTTATAAATTATTTCTCCTCTGCAAGAGTTAAGCAGCATTTCTTTGATCTTTGTGTATGAAATACTTCAACTTTCAGGGTAATCACAGTCAATGTCCACTCTCATTTTAAAGTATAATTTGTGGCTTCGGTATTTACAAGGTTATTTTGATGAAACACAAAATATATAATTCATTCAATATTGTTTATGTCTGGTTTGAAGTCCCAGATGTTACAAATTGAAGGTCAGATAGTCAAATTTTGGCATTTTTGGAGTTTTAAACTGTGCCTATGGGACAAAATTTTTGCCTTCCCAAGGCTCCTTCCCTGAGTGAACTGCTGTTGATCTCAGGGTGATTTGGTCTCTACCTGACAGCAGGAGCCAGAAGTTGGCTAAAAATAAATTCTGTATCATATTAGGGATTATTTTGCTTTCCCAAGAACATTATCCTGTAAGTCTACACAGTATCAACCAGGCAGCAAAGGAATATTTATATATGAATGATTTCCATACAAAAAGGAACTGATTTTTCCTATCAGTGCAATATTATTGTACCATATCTATGGGGCTGGGGTACAACATGGGTGAAACCCCTTGGAGCATGGATGAATGGAAAATAAAGAGCTGGAGGATGTTCATGGACTAACACAGAGCACAGCAACAATTTCAACAAGGATCAAGACAAACAAAAGTTTCTACTGACAGAAATATTCCCTAATACAACACACGCCATTTTATATGTAGTAATAATTAAAAACAGAAAAAAGGATTGGCTCAACCCTGCAAACAATCTACATCAGGGAGCATCTACAACATTTTCATGTCTTCCTGTCCTATTTGTGATTGTTTTTATAGGATTGGATAAATGGTACTACCTTTATTTCCCTTAAGGAAGAACACCTCAGTCTGAAAGGCAAACAAGGACTTAAACAAGGAATGAATCCCAAAATTCATTGCATCCCCTCCAAAATAAAACTGGTATGGGAAAATAAAGAATTCCTTCAGGTACAACTGAAGGAGCAGCATTCATCTCATGCATTTGGAACGGCCAGAAATGCAGAAGGACATCCCCAGAGCCCAGAGAGGAGAACAGCTCTGAGGCCACACCAGCCTCTGCCACCAGAGAATGAAATCTCCCAAGAGGCACCAACAAAAGTAGAAATAGGTGGCAAAGATAAAGCCAATTAAATGCTTATAAAAAAATAAAAAAAAATAGCCCTATCCTTCCCAACAGACTGCTCCATCTGGAATTTATTCTCGGGATGCTCCTCACAGGTTCAAGGCTCCCCATTTCACACCGTGGAAGGGCTGAAAGCTCGGGGAATGCGGGGCCGGGATTTCCCAGGGATGCACTAATGTGTCAGACTTGTAAAATAGCTCTTAGTGCTGCAGCTCCATTTAGAGAAGGACGGAAACTCACTTTAAATACTTAAGGCTTTAATATCTAGTCCATTACTCTGCAGAAAGGTCTTGTAAAGAGTCAATTATGGGATACTTCTGATTCGATCCACATGCAAGGGAAATCCGCTCCTTTGCCTTTAAACCTCGGGACTAAGTGTCCTGTTTAAATAATTAGTGACACTTTTTCTTTGATCAAATTGATTCACATTGTTATTCTTTTATGTTAATTTAAAGCTTAATCCATGTAAAATCCAAGACAGATCTTAATCCATCATTCAGAGGGCTTTTTACAAAAAAAGGCACTGTCATGAGATTGTCCAGAAAACACGACAGGTTAAAGACAGTAGTGAACCAAATTGAAGTAAAATGGTAAAATGCCCTTTTTTCTTCTTTTTTTTTGGCCTCCTAAAAACCTGTGAATGACCAACGCAGTTAATAGCAGTAGCAGGGTAACAATTTGGAAATAATTGTGAGTGGAGACACAAAGCTGGCAGCTGCTCTCCAGCACAAGCCCCATTCTCCAGCATGTTCAATAATGAAGCCAAAAACTGGGCGTCTCCTGCTATTAAAAACGTGTTAATAATGGAAAATATTTTAAAATAAACTGCAGTTACTTTTACTTATATTCTTGTTTTCTCCTCAGAGCTTAGTTGCCCAGGTTACAGGGAAGTTACCAGCAACAAAGTTGGAGTGGTTTTCAGACAGAGCTTGTTAAGGTGCTCTGCCAGTAGAGTAAATGGAGAAAAAACAGTCAGTATATATAATTTCCATATTTTGGTAAGATTTCTATAAATCTACGAATGAGAGGCTGATAATACAGTTCCCTCTATAAGTGCATAAATATTTAAGTCTTGCCCAAGTCCATAAATTCAAGAGGCTTTGCCAACTCTTTGCTTGCTGTGTGCACATTCAAATAATCAAAATCAGTATCTCAAAGCTGAGGTAAAAATTCTGAAAATACTGAAAAGTGACCTGATAACTTCTGGATATCAGTTCTATTCTAACCATAACATTTCAGATGTTTGTGTGTTTTCTGACAATAATTAAAGAGTTGTGTCTCTGGACAGCAGCACTGCTGCTAAATGACAGATGAGGCACAAGAAATACTTTGCTAAAGTCTTGCTGGATGTGTCTTCAAGACACTTCACAGAGGATTTAAACCCTCCAAGTGTCTTTCTAAAATATTACTGCACCACTGCAGAGGAGATAACAACAGCAAATATTCCACAATTATAATTTTAAAAATCAAGGCAAACAAGATGATTGTTTTGTTTATCTCCATGACAAAATCATCGAGCAAAATTATTTTCTAGAGTGACTAATAATTATATTAGAGTGAGTAATCGAAGGTAATTGGTGCAGAATTGCCACTTGGGGATGAACAGCTGGGTCTGGAGGACCTCTGCTGTCCAGGGACTGCACAGCCACACTCTCAGCAGCAGCCTTGCCTTGTCCTCAGCAATTCCTCTGGCTCTACAATCACTGTGAAATTGCCACAATTATTTCATTCAGCTTAATAAAATCACTAGTTCTGTCAAAGAATCATTTATGGAGTTAGAGACTCGGAGAATTTCCATAGGAATCTTTTGATTTGCTTGTTTGAATTTGCACAGTGGTGGTGAAATTTGGGATTTGTGGATATTTTCCTTTCCCAATTTCAAATAGAATGGAGTGAAGAGGTGACCTTAGGGACACCAAAGCACTGAAGATCCAGCAGATCCAGTGTGGTCACAGCAGCTCCAGCCTGGGGAGCTGCACACTGCTGAATCCAAGTGGAGAGAAAACCTTCACAAGGTTCCCTCTGCACAGGAGCCAGCTCCATTTCTGGGAGAAATCAAAATACACGAGAGCTGGAGCCAATGGGATGAGCCCCAGGGCAACCCACATGGCACAAAACCATTGGGATCCAGCCCCCACTGACTGTCACACACACAAATCCCCCTTTTATACAAGACAAATATAAAACTTCTGGTGACAAATGTCAATAAGAAAAAGAATGCCTTGCTATTAAAGCAAGGAGCATGAGAAAGGTAAAGGATTTTATTCTGCTCTTTAAGCTTTGTTTCCCCTGTGTGAAACACGTTGAGCCCTGGGCATGCAGAGTTCATACACAACCGACAGACTTATAAAAGCAGCTGGGGTGTAGTCTAATCTTGGTTAAGCTACTAATTTTCCTTTATTAAGGAATAGATGTTATTTTTCAGGAAAAGCTGGCCAGCAGAACGCTGCCCCAGCAGTGCCACGTGAAGGGAGGCTGCCCAAGGCACTGCTCTGTCCCCTCCCTCTGTCCTGCCCTTGACAAGTATTCCCCTTTTTGAGGCATTAAATCTTGGCAACATCCACCGCAGTTCCCACTTAAGCTGAAGTAAGTCCATGTACAGAAGGGCTCTGTCAACATCTCTGGAAAGATGTTTGGATTAACTAACAAAAAACCTATTTCAAATCTCAGATAATAAAATGCCCTCCCCTAAATCCTAATTGCAACTTTCATCTTGTGTCTTTAGGCCCTGGCAGCAGCTGATGTGCCGCTGCAGATCAAGTGTTTAGTTTGATAAATGCGGCTTACGAGGGTCTTGGTATTGCTGACTGACAGAGTAGCTGAATAGGATCCAGCCTTCTAAAGGTGATTATCTGCCTAAAGAAGGAAGAAGATGAGCACAGGACAACCTTGTTTGTCATTTTGTGCGCTTAATCAGACAAAGCTCATAATGCTAAGAGCTTCTCTCTACTATCGAAAATAAAACACAAGCAGCTTGCAAATAAATTACACCACCCTTTTTACAGAGGGGGGAAATCCATCAGCGTGCGTCGCAGAATTATCTTTTTTGGGTGCTGTTTTCCAGCAGAAGGACTTGTTACTTGGAACATTAAATCATATTCCCAGAGACTTTTCCTTACACTGCTGAGGTTGCAGCCAAACCTCACTACACAAGAGACAAAAAGCAGCTTTTTTGTTTTAAACAAGATATTCAGTTAGAGTCACTAGTTAGATAACAAGATCTGTCCTTTAGGTTCAATTGCTATCTAAAAGAAATAGAAATAAGATGTTCTTTCCAGGAAAATATCCACCCACTAATACCCCTTTTCTGTGCTGAGATAACACCAGGGGTATGTGGGCATTGCTTTGGCTTTGAGTCTGCACAAAAATAATAATAATAATTGCAAAAATACAGCAATTCTAGTGTAATCTGGCAGAGAGGGGCATTTCTCACTACTTCTGGCTTTAATTTACACAGCATTATGTTTAAAGCAGGTCAGTGAGCAGTGTCCTGTTACACCTTCCTTTCAGTTTGTTTTATATGACAACAAAAAGAACAATTCATTTTCAGGAAGGTCCCTTGACTTTCAAAAGGGAAAATCTGAGAAGGGAAAAAAAAAAGAAAATTTCCTCCTGGTTCTGCTTTAAGGCTAATAAAAAACCCCCACAGCTCTGTCACTGATTTCTATAGGGTAAAATATCTGTGATATTTCTTTAACAAAAAAATTAAACATAAATTATATGTAGTTAAATATTACTATAAATATAAATGCACTATTTAAAGCAGACTTATTCAAGCTACATACAAATAAACAGCATTTTCAGTGGGGAGTTCTTCACCATTTAAATGACAAAACAAAACCTCCAAACTGAAGAAGCAATAAAGGCACCTTAGGAACAGTACTTTAATACTTTAATACAACTCTAACACAACTTTAATAGCATTTGAAAAAATTATAGGAATCCAAATCTCAGCTGAACTGAAATGACACATTTAGAATTGCCAATAACGTGTTACTGATAGCTGATGGCAACTAATTCTCATTTTTATCACAGTGTAACAGGAACTGAATTCTTATGTCATACTGAAATACGAAGTCTGCACTTGTATACAGCAAATATCTGTAATTCTAAATATACTTCATACAGCAAATATCTATAATTCTAAATGTACTTCATACAGCAAATATTTCAGCAGCCTAAACTCTGAAGCAAAGGGCATTTTCTCTAAAGGATGTGGGCAGGCTCAGTGATAGGAGCACTCACACAGCACTGACACCAAGAATTGCACTTTTTAATCACTGACCGATACCACAATAAACATATTCCAGTTCCCAGTCACAACAGCTTCCAACAAATTATTTCCCGTATCGCTTATTCCTAAACCATTTCATAGCTGAAAGGTTTTGCTCCTCCACTCTGTCCCTCCAAACCATTTCCAAGTGTCCCGTGATCACACCTAATTCTCCACCTAAATCATTAGGAGGATAAAGTTGTTATACTTGTAATGGTATTTGTCCTACTTTGAACGTTACCAAACTGTTTTCTCTAATCCTTTAGGAAACACCATAATGAGGCTCATCTAATGCCTTCCACTAGTTAGGAAGGCAAACTCCAAGGTTTAGCTCCTCAGTCTGTCTCTAAATCTTCTAAGTGAAAGATGATTTACAGTTAAGCTATGAAAAATGTGAGCACTCTCAAGTCTGGAAAGTCTCAATCTGATTGCAGGGAACTTCAATCCCGAGCAGAGATTGAGTCTCCCTCACTGGAGACTGCCTGACTTAGGGCATCAGCAGCTGGTGTGAAACCTTCATTAACTTATAAAAGCTTTATAGACTTGTCTGAGCTTCTATTAGGGGAAAAATGGTCAGACTGGGTACTGAAAGCACTGATCTGAAAGGTGGAGTTGAGAGCTTCTGTGGTGGAGATTGAAATGATGCGTTTCTCTGTCCCACTTTCAAAAATGTTATAAAATTACATGAACCAGAAATCGTTACTGTGAGAACAAACAGAGTCGTCTCAATACATCAGGACAAAGATTTGCAGAAATTCAAAGAGAAAGTGGGGTGGGTCTTGTTATGATGAAGCCAAATCCCCATCCTTTGGGGACTGAATCCAAAGGGTCTGAAGAACAAAAGGAAGGACCGACCTTAGAGAAGCCATAAAACATTTATAAAGACAAGACTGCGTTTTGTTTAGGATTCAAAGCAAAGACTGAATAACTCATTTCACAGTGAGCAAATCAGGAGGTGAGAAGGGGAATAGGACCTATGCAATTCAATTAAAATATCAATTTATCTGTAGCAAGCTTTGGAAGGTTGGTGTTTGTCTTTTGCCTTGTCAGAGACCCTCCATCACACCCAAAGTCCATCCCCTATGAACTCAGGCTCTACTCAGCATTCCCAACCAGGCTGGAATTTACAACACAGCTCTGCCCAGTTAAAACAGCACCAGCTCATCCAAATTAATAAAACTCAAGTCTCCAATAAACCAGTAGAAGATGTTTTGTTAAACCAAAATTTTAATTTCATAATTAACCCCTCTGCAGGGCAAAAAAGACAAAACTGAACTTGCAGCCAACTCAAAAGACCAGAACTGAAGAGCTGAATTTGATATATCTAGGCCAATATTGACCAAAATGTGGATTTAAAGAAATGGGTTTCAAAAAATCTGATAAATATATAAAAGCTTTGAAGTAAACCAGCCTAGGGAATATGCAAATAACATCTCTGAAAGCAAAATTGGGGTTGATCCTCAAAACCACTCCTAATTAGAGTCAAAGAGGACTATTTCCTTGCAAAAATATTCTTCTGTCTTAAAGTCCTGTGCACTGAGGAGGAATTTTATTACCAGTTTGATGGCCCAACAATAATCACCTCGGTGTATGAGCAGCTCTGACACCACTGGGCAGAAGTGAAACCTCTGCTCCCCTCCACACCAGAATAATGAAACGGCTGGAGAGAAAAGCAGAGTCTCAGAAAAGGAGTTTTAAAATGCTTCAGAACAGAGGTGAATGCACAGCCGATGTATTTATATTTGTAAAACTCTTTGGAATAGGCACAAGCCCCTCATATGGAAATGAAAAGGAAAGGGAAGATGAAAGAGCACAAGTTCAGTGCCCATTTTTCCTTCCTGCTAAGAACACATTCCGCCAGAAATGTGGGGCAGGAGCAGTTTCCATGGGCTCTTCAAAGCACTGTAAAGCTGAGTGGGTTTCAGCTGGAACTGCAGCAGAAGCACACCTGCTGAAACATTATTCTCCAGTTCATGTTGGCTTGGGGAATAAGAGTTTGGGGTTGCAGTTTCTTGCTGGGACAACAGCGCAGAGGTGATTTGAAAAGGTGTTTTTTTCTTTGTTTTTTTTCAGTAGCTCCTTTTCAATGCCCAGCATTTGACTGTGGAGCTGCTCTAGGCTTTTGTGTGTTCTGCCGTGCTGATCCAAAGGAGTTCTTTGCTATTCAGAGAAGCTGCGAGAAGTTCAATTTAACTAAAGATCAAATAAAGCATCTCCTGTAGCACTGGGTGTGCCCCACTATTATGTATCGTTGCTTTAGCACCGTGATGGAATAAATTCTGGAGGAAATCAGGCACAGAAAAGCCCCTCCAGTGTTGAGGGTGTTCCAAAGTTTTATTTCTCTGAATGCAGCAGTGACAGTCGCAGGCCAGGCTGATGTGTGACTCAGGCAGGGCAAAATGAACATGTCAAAGAGCCCAGGGAAGCTGTGAATCGCTTATTTGTTCTGCAGGATATATTCAAAGTGTGCTTTGAACTTCCCTGCGCCGTGAATGGTGACCAGGAAGAACGAGAGAAAGGGGAGAGAGAAGCAAACAAACCCCATTTTCTGACTTACAGCTCCATTGTCCTCAGTGCTGCTGTCCCCACCTCGGCACCGGGAGTAACTCCACATTAATAAATTCTTTTATGCCACGAAAAGGTTTGATCTCGTCACAGCATTGTCAGTCTACCCACAGCACACAGCAGTAAGTAATGTGCATTTATGTTATACCTATTTCTGTCACATTTCAGGTTTTTAGGGGGAAAAAGAACTGTGATAAAAGATAGACAAGGTGTTACTATTCTCAGTAACAACTCCAGTGAAAAATGAGGCACAATTACAGTCAAATAATAAATGCAGAAGCTGCCTGTGTCTGTCAATTTTTTCATCTACTATCTCGGATAATACAATTATTCCCACAATCTTCAGAGAGAGGAAGGCAAATAAAATATTCACTTACAAGCAGCTTCTTTTTGTCTTTTGGTGCCACTTCCAAATATCTGACTATTGTGCAAAATTTTACAGGATTCTGTCCAAACATATCTGGCAAACCACCTGCTTGTATTTAAAGCTACAGTGTTAATCTAATTAATGCCTAATATTCCCTATTCTGGCTTTATACACAGAATATCAGTGATTTAGAGTTCATAAATAATTGCATTTCTGCAGGCATCAGAGTGAAAATCTCAGAGCCTTGGCAGGCCACAATGCTCTGTAACACCAAAGAGAAAAATCAGTCCTATTTGAAAAAGAAATTTTAAAATATACATTTTCAGGTTGCAAATGTAAAAATAAAAATCAATTTTTTTTCAACAGCATGATCAGCTTTTCTGTTATTAATTGGCTAGAAGCTCATTTAGGTCCTGGGGCTGGGTGGAAATAACACCAGGGTTCTGCTGCCACCTGCAGCTGAACCAAGAGGCCTCTTTTCTTCAGCAGCAACCCAAGTGTGCCTGGAGTTATTATGTATTATTTTCAACCATAAATATGATCTATCCAGGGTTATTATCCCCAAATCTGGCAAAGTTTATTCTCTTGCATGACTGAAAGCTGGTGAGAAATTCAAAAGGCTGATGCATCCATTGGAGCAATTCAGGGAAATAAATGTATTAAAGCATTGAAGAGTATATGTCAGTTAAGCATGGAATATTCAATATTTGCAGAAAGAATTTCCAACTGGTTTTTATTTAATATTTCAAGTATTTTCACATGCTGTAATGCCTCCTTTTGGTCTTCCCATATGGAAACCAGGAGCAAATAAAAGAAAATATAAGAATGTATTGTTCTTCTGCCTCGGCCTGACAAAAAAGGTAACACAAAAATCAAATTCTGTTTCTTCAGGGCAAGCCTATTAACAAAAAAGGGGTAAAGAAGTAAACCCCAAGTAAACACGCTGTGTTTTAAACCTGTAAATGTTCAAAAATCAATGTGTTCACTACTTGTTATTCTTATCATTTCTACAAGCTTTGGATCTGGTAAACCTTCCATTAATAAAACACTCCAAATACCTCTGGAGCCATCACAAAGAGACTTGTCACAACTCCCTGTGCTTTCCTTGTCACCACAATCTATATAAATAGTTTCCTGAGATTACAGGTCATTCCTCCAGGAATGAGGCAGCAGCAAAGATCTATTACAGCCTCCAACCACACGCTGCTCCCTTTCTCTGGGTGTGTTATTTCTAAATATTTATTAACATCCAGAAGTCACCCAGCCCTGGATCTGAAGTGACAAGTGAGACTTCAGGTCACACGGCCACAGAAATGAAATGAACAACCTCCCACTCATCTTTCAGCATGGTGGAAAAATGCTCCTAATTTCTCAGTAATCTTTAAAATAAACAAAGCCATTGCCAAGAAAGACTCTTAAAGCTGGAGATTAAACCAGAAACTTTCAGTAACAGATCTCCAGCTTTGAATGGTCAGTTCTGAATGGCTTAAATCCTTATGGAATTGATATAGAATGGAAATCACCTATATACAACATATCCATGCCTTAATGCATGTGTGTGTATCTACAGGTGTTTGTGTGCACCCATATTCATCTATGTGAAAATAAAAGATATAAAGGTATTGCCTAAAGCAGTGCAGATCCAAGGTATGAACAGGCAGAAAAATTAAACAGCTCATACCCTAATAACTGACCCCATACTGCTTCTAGAAGATCTAGAAGTCAAATGAACAGACAGCAATGTTAAATCAGAGGAATGGGTAAGAAAATGGAAACAAAGCATTAACTTTGGAATCAATATTTGGTTTCAGAGGAAGCAGGGGTTGCTCCATGGGTCCCAGGCTGGGAATCCCATGGGACAGGGACCAGCACTGCCTGTCCCAGCACTGCCTGTCCCACTGCTGCTTGTCCCACTGCTGCCTGCCCTGCTCCTGGCTCTGTTCTTCTCTGGAAAATGGAGTGAGCCCCTCGTGGCATTTCCATTTCCTCAGGGCCAGGGAAGGGTGGCTGCTGTGCTGGCAGTGACTGCCAGGGCCTGGATTTCTGCTGTCATTTCACCCTGGATCTCTGCTGTCATTCCCTCCTGGATCTCTGCTGTCCTTCCATCCTGATCTCTGCTGTCCTTCCATCCTGATCTCTACTGTCATTCCCTCCTGGATCTCTGCTGTCATTCCCATGTCACTCACAGGAAGCCCCCTGGCACACGTTCACAGTGATCAAAGTCAGCTCTACCAATACCTCAGCACAGCTCTGGCACCAGTGAAATCAGATCCATGTTCTATATTCCCAAAAGCAGGAATTACAGTGGATGATGGGGAGCTGTGATGGGTTAGAAAACACAATGCTCTAACAACAAAACCATCAGGCAACATTTGCTTATTCAATTCCAGGAGGATGCCATGGCTGGTCCTGGCACTCTCCCACAGCTGTTGCTATTGATTTTGCAGCTTTCCATTTTATGAAATAATACATCTCCTCTCAATGTGTGTGTGTGAAACTCATCACTTCTGGTAATGTCATCAGCCATGAATTATTGCTGTGCTACATCGAGACTTCTTTCAGAGTTTCTTTTGGCACTTCATGTGCTCACTTCCACTTTCTGTCTGAAGCATTGCAAGATCATTAGCTAAATCTGGAATGCAATTGGAGAACATGCAGGCTGACAGAAGGATCTGAACCTTAGATTCCAGAGAGAAAAATAACTTATCAGGCAGATATCCTTATTGCTTGAAATATCTGGCCCCGTGTTCCCTGGGAAACCAGTCTGGCTGAACACCACAGCAACTCACATGAACTCACGCTGGGTTTACTGCACATTCTTGATGGCAAAAAAATGCACACGTCTGGTAACAATCCTGGCTGGGCATTAGACCATCCTGTAATGCTGCTCTGTGCCCCCAAAGAGGATCAAACCATCCTGACCCTTCTCAGCCATGGCTGAGGAGGAATTTACCCAGCTTCACTGCAAGAGCAATAAAACTTTCCCCTCCGTGAGTGAGTTTCATGTTCTGAGTCGTGCCCACATGCTGGCAGAGTGGGTCTGAGTGTTTTTAACACAAAAATTACCCCAGGGATGCAGAGTGACCGTGGAACTCCTCCTTTCTCTTGGTCATTCCTTTGTATTTCCTCACATGGAACCTCTCCAACGAGTGACCTGCTAAACAGGTCACAAAAGAGCTGCCAGTGGCAGTTTTTTTCCAGATCAGGTGACGATCTCCAGAACCTGGAGAGCTGGATGTGACTCTCAGTCCCAGCTGAGCAGTGCAAAGCACACTCCCATCAGAGGCAGCACTACCTGCGCTCTTCATTAGGAGGTGCAGAGCTGTCAGATTGCCCAGGCCTCTCTGGGGATGGATCTAAGTGAATTATTCAGCAGAACATGGCCAAGCTGAATGGTTTTTTGATGGAAAAACAGGAAAAAGATGTTGGAACTCTAAGAAACATCAAAAAGAAATATGAAAAAGAGCTAGGAAAAAAGAGCCTGAGCTGTCTCTGCTCTAACTGTCGTGCTTGGAGCAGCTACTGCCACTTCCTGGATGGTCACTTCATGAGCTAATTGGTTCATCATTTTTAAATTGAAACGCTCTGTGCCTGGACAAGTTTTGCTTTTGTACTTTTCTAATTCCTTCATCCTTTTAGTGGCTTTAATGCAATTCAGTGCTGACTCAGTGCACGCAGGAGAGATGCACAGTTTTCGTTTGGATAGGAATTAAGAGGCTCTCCAGTAGCAGCAAGTTTTTCCCTTCCTGCACAAAATGCTTTTTTTTTTTTCCCTTCAGCACGCCATCCTTCCATTGTGCCCCTAATCAAATAAACTGATGAAAGTAAACATCTGTAATTCAGGAGGCGTTTGATCAGATGCATTTGAAGCCAGGGGTTCTTTTACAAGTGAGCTGCCCTCTCCCAGGGTGGGACACGTGATTACCCAAGTGCTGTTGTTACAACAGACACGCTTAAACCACCTATTGTGTGTTCTCTCCATAATTCTATTTGTGGTTTTGTTCCGTCCTGGCTCCTGCTCTGTGAGCTCCTGCCTCCCCTAATCCTCTTTAAATGAATGAGACACAGTTCTGAGGCCCAGAGATCTTGTTATCAACAATTACCAATTCCTGCCTTTTTGCAACACTTAAGGAATCAAAGGTACAAAGAGGATATTAAAGATCTTTCAAATACACGAACCAATAAGCCATATTGGATTAAAAGAATTTATCAGCAACCCTTTGATAAATCTGGAAGCATTAAAACTAAGAAATATTACAGTGACCCCAGGTTAAGTACAATAAGGAGCAGAGCTGATGAAACATGGCTAATGATTGTATTTGAAATACACACACACACAGGGGGCTGGAGACGCACTGGAGGTTGGCCCCCACCCTCTGAATCGTGCTTCAAACCATGATTTTCATTGTGCTGGTACATCCTGGATGTTCCCAGTCCACAGAACAAAAGAAAGCAAAAAGCCCATTTTTTTGTATCAGAAACACTCGAGAAATTTGAGGGACCTGGAGCCCTCCAAAGGTTCTAAAGCATTTTGGCCACTTAAAACAGAATATTTCCTTGCTGCCAGCCCACACCAGCTCCATTTGCGTTCTTGGTGAGTTTTAACTCATCAGACAACTCCATGTTTTCAGATATTGTTTGGACAAATACCTGGCAAGGAAAAGCAAAGCTCCCTCCCCACCATGGTTAGACCTACAGGGAGGAGGAGTAGAAGGAATTTTATTAAAGCTAAAGTAACCCTGTGGCTCTGTCATAATTTTGATAACTCAGTAAGTTTTCTTTGGGTAATCCTGTGGCAAAACACAAGTTAAATAACAGGAGTGTTTTATAATGCACAGTGTGATCAAAATCAAAGTTGGGGGAAAAAACCCTCTCTTCAAAGGTCAAATGTTTTTAATGTTTGATGGAAATTTGAAAAAGATCGGAATAATAAAAATCACACTGGATTCGGGACACTACAAAAAGTATTAAAAATTCCCTTCCATTATAAAGAGAGTCTTGTTTTTGTGTCACTTATTTGATGTCTAGAAAGTCTCATACCTTCCTAAAGCTACCACCTACACCTCTACTGATTTAATTTATTTTAACAAACCACTGCAGGATTACTGAGATATATATTTGTTCCATTTCAATGAACATCTAAGCACCGTGTCCCTACCATAATCATATTCATTCCAAAGATAAATATTTTATAGCCAGACCTTACTATAAAGTGAGTATATTAACTATATTCTTTACTCAAACTCAAGAGACAAATTAATATCCACTCAGTGCTGATACCACACATAAAAGGTACTTAATTTAATTGGAATAGCTGCTAGGGTAAAAGGAAAAAAAATATTAAAGACTGCATTGGAATACTAACACCCCTTTACAGCCCATAGTATATTTATTTCTTTACTGCCTAACTCTGATGGGTTTATTTTCTTTTCTCTGTGTAGAACCTTTTCCTCTAAGTTGGATTTGAGAGATTAGAAAGAGGATGGAAATTTTTCATTGAAAGGGGCTGAATTTTGAAAGGCCTTTGAACCGAATATTAATAATAACAACAATAATTTAAAAACATGGGCAGACCTGCATGAGTATTGAGTGCTTTAAAGATTCAGGTACCCAGAAAATCAGGTTAATTAGTTAAACCCAATCAGTTTCATCCCATGCCCTGTCTCTAACAGGGTGCAGCATTATTTCATTCACAGTCACACCTGGGGTGACAGGGAGTGACAAAATGGAGATGCCCAGTTCCAGAGCCCAGTAATAAACTGGTTAAACTGGAGCTGTTCAGCAGAGGAGCACCAGGAAGGGCAGAGGGAGAAGGAGCTGGGGATGGGCTCCTGGAGCCTGGAGAAGGCCAAGTTCAAAGGGGACTGGAGAGGCACGGGTTTGATTTCATTCACAGTCACACTGGGGTGACAGGGAGTGACAAAATGGAGGTGCCCGGTTCTGGAGCCCAGTAATAAACTGGGTAAACTGGAGCCAGCAGAGGAGCACCAGGAAGGGCAGGGAGAGGAGGGATCCAGGAGGAGGAGCTGGGGATGGGCTCCTGGAGCCTGGAGAAGGCCAAGTTCAAAGGGGGAAATCTCAGCTCTCCCTCGGAAGGTTTTGAGACTGGACAAATTCCCAAGCAAGGTGGTGTGAACTAAATCCTGCTTTGAGCAGGAGGCTGGACTGTGCCTCTCCCAAGGTCTCCACCAACCTGAATAAAGCTGTTTTAGGCCAGGCTCAACATCCACAAGAATCCACAAGACCATTCCTTTGAGAGTGGCCAGAAGTGACCAGAAGGAGAAAAAAATCAGGCCAATTCTAATGACTCATAGCCCAGATTCCAGTTTATGGCTTCCCAGGGCTGGTGGGGTGGTTCTTCTCTTGTTAACATCTCATTTTCAGTTCTTGGAATAATTAAATCAATTCTTGTTGCAGAGCTTTCTTCCATGAGTATTTCTAATTGCTTCTGGAATCCACTGACGCACAAGGCACATGTCACAACCTGCTCCAAGGAGTCTCCCAGTTCAATTCAACAATGCAGGAAAAGCCCCAGAGTCTGTCATGTACATCAAACACTTCTCATTCACTGCTGAGCTCTTTTTTTCTTTTTTTTTTTTTTTCCCCTCATTAGGACCCTTTTTTTGTTGTTGTTATTATTTTCAAACAAAACAATCAAATGTAATCAAGCTTCCAGTGATTCTTTCCGAAGCAAGGCAGCAGTGATAAAAATGTCCTTTTCAGGTTTGGTTTTTTCTCTCCCAGGCCTCCACAGAGGTGTGGCTGTAAGCAGAAGGCACCTCCAGCCAGAGGAGGCATTTTATTGCTGTGTGGCTCCAGGAGGGCAGCTCTGGACCCAGAAGCTGATGGCAGTTCAGGATTTGATACCTCTGCAGCCCTTTTTTTGAATATATTATTTCTCACTATGACAGCTCTAGAGAAGAGAGGCTGAGTACAATAAAGAGCTGCCCTCCCTTGTCTTTCAGCAGCTGTTTCTCCTCTCCTGAAGGCTTGCACCGAATTTAACTCTGCATTGTTAGCAGAGCTGCCTCCTCCCAGACCTTTCAACACGTGTCTGATGAGCCCTCACTGGTTCCTGCTCCTCTCCTCTGCTGCTGGCTGCACCAGGACAAACGGGCTGGAGCTGCACCAAGATGGAGCTGCACATGGAAAACCCTTCCAGCTCCAAGGGCAGCACAACTCTGCTGGAACCTCTCACTCTGGAATCTCTTCCAGTGAAGGTTTTTAAGGTGACAAACATTTGCTAAAGATGGAGTAGTTTTATTGGAGCTCATCCCAAACCAGAACTCTGGTCCCATCCTTCACTGAGTTCTGTGTTCGATGGATTCTTGTCCAAATTTACAAATTTCCAAGCAAAACTTTGCTTCCAAACCATCCCATTCTCCTGCTCATGCACCAGACTGTAAAGTCTGTACACACCATAAGTACAGCAAATTCTGAACATGTTTAACGTTTTATGCAACTCCAACAGATCCCAGGGTTTTTCCTTTTTAAAGATAGCAACAGATTTTTGTCTTATTCTCCTTTTAAAAGTATCTAAAGACACTCCATACATCTCCCATTCAGGCAGAGACCAATAGACACTAGGAAGACAAATTTTTAAAACCTAATTCCCAAAAAAAAGGCATTTCCTGGGCTCTCTTATTCTACTCGCTAAAGTTTGTTTTAAATTATTGTAACTTTTACATATTGAAACATTTTTAATATCTATACATTGAATTTTCAAATGACATAACTTGGGAGAGTCACTTCTGCTATTTTACCTTTTTTTAAGAGAGCAATGAAAACACAATATTGACAAAGTTTGCCCCAAACCAGAAGGGTTTGATTTGGAAAATGGGAAGATTATTTCAATTACATCTGTAGAAACTGCTTTAAACTGCTAAAGAAACCTTCTGGAAATGGTCCTAACCATAATGAACACTCTGAGATGTATTTTTAGACAGCTAACAGTTCTATCAAGGGGGCAAAATTGGGCACGTTAAGAACAAAACGATGAACTGAACTATGAAGCTCATTGATACTTTCAGCAACGCATTCAATGTTACTGTAACATATTTTTAATCGAATTTAAACTAAGCAGAACCCCCTGAATAGCAAATATAAACCTCCACTGGGAGAAATACTCAATTACTTTCTGCATGCATAATACCCCTCCATAATAACCTTCAACTTCTATGGGGAAGGAGTTGAAGTTTTTAACCAGGGATTTGGTCACACTTCATCAGTATCATATTTACATGAGCTCAGCCAAACACCAGTGAAAGTTTTACTGTCAACTTGCTTTGCATGTTCTGGTATTAATCCACCCAAAGCCCATTGAGGTGCTCCCCGAGGTGCAATCAGTTCTCAAATGTTGGGAAGGGTGTTTAAAATCGAGCCTAAACGGATTTGCCAAGGTATGGAGTTTGTCCTATGGCAAGTTTCAAATTGTGTAATGCAATTAAAAGCATTCTGTTTTTAAGCAGCTCTAAAGATGACAGAGAAATAATGCAGAATATGAAATATGGGGGAGCTCTGTGCACCTGTAAGATTTGTACACGTTTATAAAGAAATCATAAAAAAACCCAGAAATCCCATCTACAAACGAATCCTAATGGATTTAGACACCCTAGAGATAAAAGACACAACAGACAACACAAGCATTTTAAGTGCCTGTGTCTTTACAAGTGTTTAATGTATATTTCTATTTAATAATAGCAATTTTTAGTTCTTTAACAATTACAAATGATCGCTGTGAATATGGCAATTTAAGGTCCAAAAAGTGAGTGAATATGAACTATTCTTGAAGTCAGTCACATAAAGCTGCACATTTTAAAGCCATAAACTTCCCAGTCTATTAGGAATAGAGCACATTTGTATTTTAAGAGGTTTGCCAAGAGCAAGTGTGATTTACATTGTTCAGACACTTGCAGTTATTATTCATTTCCATGAAGGAATGCCCAGGAGAATGGCTTGGAATGATTCATCTTAGACTTGCACCAGTTCCCTACTTTCTGTTTACACCTGTGTCTATGGCAGAGGTTTTGGTCAGGTTTTTGTGGCTTTTTTTTTTTTCTCCTCAGAGCTATATTTTCCCTCAGAACCACCTCAACAAGCACCATAGCTCTTATTTTACCAACACTGCCATCCTTACAGAATATCTGAAATATTCTATGTGTTAGCTCTAAAAAAAAAATCCATATAGAAGTCAAGAAGTATCAAGGTCATTTCCTGTAGATGAGTTATGTTTTGTCTGGATTTTTCAATTTTTTTCCCCTGGCAACATATGGCCAATCAGAATAAGAAAATCCCATCTGTTTGCAATTGGTTTCAGCTACCATGCTTTAGTCTGCTGGTAATATTTTGAATTCTAAGCTAAGTAGGTCTTAAGCTGAGATTTTTTTTTTTTTTAAACAGATCTCTACAAAGGAGAAGATTCCAAACCAGGTTGAAATCAGCAGCCATACTTTGAGAAATAATTCTGGTTTTTCATTCTATATTATTACCAGAATAAAAGCATTTCTAGAGCTGTAGTTCTTAAAGATAAAAGCACAGGGGAAGTGACAGCCCCACTCTGAGTGTGTTTTATATTAATATGGAGCCCAGGAGAGCATTCACTGTGCTGAGATCAATAATTGTGTGGTTTAAAGCACCAGTTGATAACAAAGCCTGGCTGCTGCTGGCACTGGAACCACACTGGACTTGTCCAACCAGCTGGGAGTGAAGCTCCTCTCTCATCATCTCTTCCTGCTGAACAAACACCGGGGTGGGGAAAGGAGCTGATGAACCAGGGCTGCAAGCCCGGGCTACGTTTATTTTTTGCTGGATTATTTCTAATCCACACCGTTCCTCCTTTCTAAAACTCTGCCACTGAGATATCCCTGGGAGAGTTCACATCACCACCCTTAAAGCAGCAAAACTCCTTTTGAGAAATCCAGCTCAAATGGTCATGAAATGATTCAATGGGATATTGAATTTACCAAAAGAGAGGGCAGTATTTGCTGGATTGAAGTTTTTATTCACTACAGGGTTCTGCACCAGATGCTATGAGAGGTGACTTAGGAGATTTTCCTACTTGTTAAGCATCAACTAAACCAAGTTGCACATTCACAAGACAAGGAAATCTTTCAGATTAGTGTCTGATAAGGGAGTAAATAAACCCCACACTAAACAGGAATAATATTCTCAGCATTTCAGTTATTAAACCTACTGTGCATCAAATCATCTCAGCAGTGCCTAGGAGGGAAACTTTGGAGAATAAACACCTGATAAATCATCCATGCAGAGACACAGTTAAATACAAACTCATACAATATCCACAAGCAAATGAAAATTTCAGGGCAGATTTATTAGCTTGTGGATGTTCCTAATTACTTGAAAAACCATAGGCTTACAACCAATGGTAACAGCAATCTGTAACAGGACCCTAAATCTTCCAAAAGAAAGAAGTCACTTATTGAAGAAACGGTTTCATTTTCTGTCCCCTTTTATTCTCCAGTCTTGGAACACAAAGCAAATATCTGGTGGGCCAGGGCAGTGGGCCCTGCAGCAGCTCTGTTCTCCTGTCACTCCCAACAAGGCTCCCTATAACTATGGCCTGAGAGATGCAAAGCAGAGGGCAGAGCAGGGCCTGATTTATTGCATTCAATTATTTTTGTTTAAAAGTTTCCTCTGGGGCACAAGCACGTAATATATTGTACTTTCCATTACCTGGTGCAAATGTAAAACATACCTGAAAAACACATTTCATGCTTATAACATATTAAAACAACAAGTGAGATGTCATGGCATGAGTTTGATAGATTAACTGCCACTTACTGATGTTGTAGCATATTAGTTAACAGCAAATTAATATCATCAGGCATATTTCCTCTTTTATACCTAAAAAATATTAGTATGGAACCAGCCATTCCCATAAATTCTTATCACTCACTTCTAGAAGAGGCCTTTTAATCTAATTTGGGACAAGATAAGCAGCAATTTCTCCATCTGTTTGCAAACCTGTTACTCGTTCAAACCCTTCTCTACCTCAGTTACCTTTTGTTAATTAGAAATTTTTTCTCCTAAAAGCCCAAAAAGCTGCACAGACATCCTCGTGGGTTTTTCACCACGATTCCAGCTGATGCCCACACACGCTCCTGGCCTTCAGGAAGCAGCTCTTAAAGAGAATTTCAACAATTCCTCCAGAGGTTGCCATCACTGTCCCTGCCATGGGATGTGACCAGGACCTTTTGTCACACACTGATCTACACCAGGGCACAAAGGCTGATTGAAGGGAATCTGAAAAGCCTCAACCACCACAAGCTTTGAGAATTCCCTAAGTATGGCATAGAGAATACTAAATAATCTTAAAAGAAATCAGGAGTAGATCCAAAGGCCACAGAACAGAGGTAGACTCAGGCTATGTTTTGAATATTTAGGTCTAGTATGGTGGGTTTGGTTTAATATGGAGTGCACAGAGGAAGAAACTGTCTTTCAAATGCTGCATTTCAAGTTCTTCTCTTTAGAACGCCACGAAGCCTCAAAACAATTGGTGTTTGTGTCCTTGTGCACTCAGAACACCCCTGCCTGCAGCTGCTTTCCACACCACCTGCACAGGGCCCTGCTGCAGATGAAGTTGTGACAATTTAAAGCCAGATTCGTGTGATGACAAACGAGCTCTAAAGGCTGACACTGGCAGCTTCTGCCAAAAAGAACAGCAAGAGCAACTTTAATGAGCAGCAATCAAATGCAATCAAACCAAAGAAGTGGTTGAGGAGCCTCCCGTGAGAGGAGCAGGGCTGTGTTAATACAGTCAAATATCAGCTATAAAGTAGAGGAAGAGCTCTAAAGAAGAGCTTGGCTGAAGCCCAGAGCCAGCTGGCACAACTGGAACTGCAGAAAACAAAGCTCTGAGGGATCAGGATCCAGCTTATTCTAAAAATATTAATAATAAGATGAGAAATAGAGGAGAAGAGAAAATTGACTTACATTATTTTGGGCTATAAATCCAAATGCTGAAGTAAGTAAACATGGATCTCCATTAAATCCTTATCTTCATACTTTCCAGATCCAGCCCATAAGGAAGTAAAGAGTGGAGGAAGTGGGTTCAACTAATTAAAAAAGAGGCAACACAGGAGTGCAGCTGTTCCTGCTTAAGCACAGCTTCAGAAAACTTTGTGAGCTTTGCAACCTTGATCTGCAGGCATTTCACCCCAGTTTCCTTCAGAAGAGGATGAAGACCTTGAAGAATGCTGTAGAAAACAGCTGACCTTTCATCCAGAGTATCTTTTGTGGGTTTCGTTTTGTTTAAAAGAGGAAAATGCTTTTTCAAAGAATTTTTTTGGTGAAAAAAAAACAAACCTGGCATATAATAAAATTAGAATATATACAGAATTAGAAAGCAAAAGTGTTCTGGTAAATTTTTATTTTAGTATTTTGGAGTGCTAAGCTAAAACTGGAATATAGATCATATTGCATGTAGATTATTTCAAACAATAAAAATGAATGACTGGGCCTGGTTTATTTAGAATCTAAGGAGTGTTCTCAATGCAAAGGGGGAAGGAAGAAGTTCTGTTCTGGAATCCTACAAGAGCAAGTATCAAAAAACTAGTGAAATGTGCAGCCCAGTGAAAGGTTCAGCATCTAATGATAAAAGCACAGCAGTGGTTCAAAAGCAAACAAATCCTGCTAGAATGAAAAATCAATGAGCTTTGAGAAATTCTGACAATGACAAGGTCCCTCTCCCTGTGAGATCAAATGGAGAAGCCCCATTAGCAGAGCAGCCATCTGCCTTTTCCTGCTCCCCACGTCCTGTACCACCACCCAGGCTACTTTCTCCTTCATCCACACAAGGACATTCCCAGTGGAGCAAACAGGCCCAAAAATTCGGGGGGAAAAAAAAAAAAAAGAAAAAAAGAAAAACAAATGAGCTGGAGGGACACAGAAAGGTGCCAGAAATCAGCCCTTAAAACCAAGCCCAAGCCAAGCCAGGCCAGTGTTTGGAAGGCAGGGAAAGGATTCCTTGGTGCACAAAATACCTCCAGTGCCAGGGGAAGGGATGGATCCATGAGCCTGAGGCACATACCACAGAGAAAACTGATTATTCACACACACACACAGATTAAATATTGCTATAAATTCTTTTGCAAGGTTATCCCACACAGCAGTGGGCTAAAGGTTTATGGCAGCCAATGTCAAACAAATGTGATTTCCCTGAATGCAGCTGAACAAACCTGGAGGTGAAGGACAAATTTGGATTATTGATAAGTGTCTCTGACTTGTCCCCTTTGATAACTCTCCAGTCTTTCCAGCCAGGCTAAATATTTCTAAAATAATGGCTGAAATACAAACTGTCAGGGAAGAAATTTTACAAGAGACACCACATAACAAAGTGCAGCAGATAACACAAGTTTAAAAGACAACAGGAGTAAAAATTCCACTCTCTTGAAGAGAAAATTGGCTCTGACTCATTCCCTGAAGGTGACATTTATAAAAAAAAACCCAAAGCAACAAGTGGTTTATATTTGGGGTCTGTTTTATCAGCTGATAGTTGAAATCTGACTGTGAGAAAGGCAACATTCTGCTTCTATTCATGGCAGCCCTCTCCTTGCTTTGCATGACTTTCAAAGCAACAAAATAGTTAGGAAATAGATTTTAAAAAGTTCAAGAACTACTCATTAACAGGCAGACATCTGCACTTCCCAAACCACCCAAAACAAAGGCTGGTTCTTAATCCCAGTGGATCATGTGGACAGCAGACTGTGGGGGAATGCAAGGAGTGTTTTGGCTACAGCACTAATTCTTTGCAGTGAATAAATTCATTCGCCTAAAAAGTAATGCAAAACACACATATTCCTTTCCAAATTCCCCAAGTGTCTCGTCCTCCCTTCCCCATCCTTTCTGAGGGGCTCTATTCAATGGACAAACATTGCTCCAGTTCTGTGGCCTTCCAGCTAATTAAGGGGATGTGCCAGTTCTTTACCCCTGGAGTCCAGATCTGGTTCTCTTCAAGGAACTCTGCTCTTCAATAAAAGTTATACTCAAAGTATAGCATGAGCAGGGCAACTTTATACAATGGCTCTGCCATTTATGACATGAGAAAACCATTTTCTCTATTACTATAAACTCTAATGATTCATTTGAAACCAGTAAAGCAGAGGGGGTTGAGCTGCCTTGATGAACTTGCACATCCATCGTGGATTCATCTTTTAAAAAGCATAAATAGCACAATGCCTCAGAAAAACCCAAAGCAAATCATTCCCTAGCTTGTGGCTTTATGAGTTACAATAAAAACAACCTTTATTTATTTCTTTTTCCACCCATAAATATCAGAGAATGTTACAATTTGGCACGGGGCCTATCTGCAACCTCAGTGTTGTGCGCTGATAAAAGAGATGGCAATAATTTAAGAGATAACACCACCTGCTTGTGCCCCAGGGGAATGAAGTGTAAACTCTTGGTGGGGTGGTTCAAACAAAGCAACGTTTACCCAAAAAAACCCCACCCCAAAACTACTCTGCAAACTGCAGATTTCTTACTTGCAGCAAGAATGCTCAGGACTCTCGTGGCTTACTGCGATTTCTCCGATGATTTCCAAATGTTTCATTACTACAGAGTATGGGATACCATTTCTGATCCAGATGCTTAAAAGAACAAATCTAACAGAGAAACTTAATCTGAGCTAGACTTGGCAAATTTTCCAAAGGCAAAAAAAAAAAAAAAAAAAAGAAAAGAAAAAAAAAAGAAAAGTTTTTTTTTTTAAAAAAAAAGTAGAATGATGTTTTGGAAGCTGCTCAAACAAAAGCCAAAATGGAAATATGCCTCTTTCAACCATACCCTGGGCTGCTGTTAAAAATAAGAGGGACATTTAGAGTTTCCACAAGTGTGAACTGCAGCTGAGGTTTATAAAATAGAAAACTTCGATGTCAAAACTGCCCAAGAACAGTTCTTTACTTTTAATCTTAAGCTAAAGCCACTGCTCTCTACACTGTATTAACAAAAAAAGAAAAAAAAAGAAAAAGAGAGAGGTCTTGCATATACATGGAAGATTCTAGATCAATTAGAAGGAAAACATCCAATTTTTAAAAACGATTATGCTTTAAAAATAACCCCCAGGAGCATGTAATGGCAGAAGAGTGACACAGCCCCCTGCCCAGTAATAATGCAGGCTATTTAAACTTTAACCTGACCATTTCAGAGCACCTCATGAACACAGGCTAAACTTCCAGAGAAGGGTTTTGTCACCTCCAGAGTGAGAAACTGCAGGACAGAGAGCTCCAATCTGCTTGCAGTCACGTAGGATTTATGTGAATTCAAATGTGCTGAGGTATTGCTCCATCTGATAGCCTTGTTCCTCCCCTGAAGAAAGACAAGGCTCGATCTTTGTACAGCCACACATCTCTCTATAAACACCAGGAAAATTTCAGATCTTAGCCAATTCTTTTTTATTATTATTATTTCAAGCCATTCAGAGAGGAGAAAGAACCAAATTTATGTTTGGCTTCACTTACTTCTGGGAAAGAATTTGGCCAAATGTTTGTATTCCATCAAGAGGAAGAAACTATGAACTTCAACAATAAAAATAACCAATACCATATACAAATTACACATGGAAGAATGGTGGTAATTGTCTGTCTTTTCACCCCCCTACCTTATATTATTGCTGTATGGTTGCAATTTAAGAAGCAGAAAAGCTCCCAAAGTAGAATTCCTACAGTGAGCAAGCCAGACAGAACTACTACAGGGAGTATCCCTGCATACCACAGGCTGTGTGGAGTTTAATTATGTAAATCTAGAATGCCATATTCACGTTATATAAATCAATTTTATTCTAATTTCCTAGCAAGGAGGAAAGGCTCATAGAACCCAGAGGTATCAGAGTTAGAAAACATCTGCAACAAATCGAATTCTTTTATTCTGCTACAGCCACTTGGCTCCCAACGTGTGAAAAATGGCTATCACTTAGTAAAGCTGGTGTCCAACTACTTGAAAGCACACTCACTTTGAGAATAAAAGTTAAAATTACAAATGTTCTTACCTTGATTGGAGATCTACATTTTACAATAGGACAGAAATTTATAGGAAGGGAGAGTTCAGTATATTAAATTTATGATGAGTTTAGATGCTTTAACTTCACCCCGATTTTAATTACGTAACAAGATACCAAAGTCCAGTTTTAGAAAAGACCTGAACACAACCATTAATATAGACATTTAGACTCCTGTCAGCGAATTGTGGAGCTTTTAATTTCCCTGTGCATGACTGCAATGCTGGTTTGAATTCAGCCCCACAATGGCCAAGACATTTCCCAGAGTGATAACAAAGAGGGGTTTTGTTACGGCTGCTGGAGGGGTCAGTGGCAGCTGCACCCTGGGCCTGCAATAATCACTATAAAATACTGGCCTGCAACAATGGCTGCTCATTGGAATATAAAACAATTGGAATGTTGAATCTGGAATTTCAGCAGCTGCTACTGGACACGTTCCATGGCTTTGAAGCACCAGCTATCAGCGCGCTCGTTTTCCGCGTCTTCGCATCCCGGATCTCGTTTCTTTTTAGCGATAAAAAACATTTGTGGGATTGTACCACGAGTCAGATGCCTGATCTAAACCAGCATAAAAATAATCCCATGGAAATGGCAATATTCCTAATCCAAATCATTCCAGAGATGCATTTTGCAAGGCAGTTTCTCCTGGAGTTGCCCTCGTGGAACAGCCTGAAGCACGGGAGAAGGGAAAGGGCAGAACCTTTCCAGCTCAGGCTTTCCTTCCCAGCCAGTTTCATCTGCAAAGATACCTGAGCTTCCTTAGGCCAAACTTTATTTTTGCACCAGGAAGCAAGTGAAATGATTGCATTTTGCCACTCACAGCTCCAGTGAGCACTGGCCCTGCCTGATGAAAGATCACTCGATTATCGGCACCAGGCAGACAGTAAATCACAGAGCTGTGACTGTCTCAGCACTTTAGTGTAAATATACATTGAACCAGCCTAATACCAGATCTGCCCTGGTATTTTTAAATCTCTCTTTAAAGGACATTTAAAGGAATTATTACTTATTTCAAAGCATATTTCAATATAGTGGAATTTAATTCTGCTAAGTTGGACGTCAGGCTTTTTCTGGCAGGCATGAGCAGGGAGGAGCAGTGGTATCTGCAGGACAGGATGCAGAGGTTGATATTTATTTCTCACTCTGTAGGATTTAACTTCACTTAAATACAGCCCTCAAGGAATTAAAGAATAAAATATTCAGTCCCTGACACCTAAGAGCTCTCAGCCTTCCCAGAGAACAGTGTCAGCATGGATGTGATGATAAATACACAGCAGATCTGCAAACACACATAGAGACATTCACTGAAACACTGATCAGCTCCTTCCCAGAGTTATAAACCTGCTTTCCTTCTTTAATAAGGCTTCAGCAAACAATATTCCCCGAGAGTTGAAAACAGCACTGATCCTACAAGATCACAGAGACAGGAGGAACAAACACATTCTGGCTGAGTGAAAAGAAGCACATTCAGTGTCAAGCACAAGGAAAGCAATTCAGACAGATAATTCCTGGGAGACAAATGGTTCTGGCACCAGCAGAAAGAAGCAACATGAAAAACCTTTTCCAAGGTCATCTCTGGCTGCACACCATCAGACTCATGGAAAATATTTAATCCATTGACACAAACTCAGGTGAGTTCCAATACTCCCTGGCCACCAGAACAGTATTTCTTGGAAATTCTCAACAAGTGAATGCTCAAGAGTTGACGTGTGGGTCACAGCCTTTCATATGAAATACAATCACACAGTGAAAAAAAATAGTTCTGTTTAAATGAGTTAATTAAAATCGGTAACTAAATAGATCAGTTAAACTCAAAGCAGCAGGTAAAGAACAGGAAAATACAAACTGTGAAGGAAAAGGAGAATTGTCCAAAGGAAATGTGACAGTTTCAGTGTCAAAGCACTGTGGCCATGAGTCCTTTGCAGCCTGATTTGACCACTGGCTGCAGTGCTGTGAGTGCTGCTTCAGAGAGCAGTTTATATGCACTGGTGCCGCATTGCAGCCATCAGTGTGCAACACCAAAACTGAAAATTCAGAAACAAAATTAAGATCCTGGTTGCAGAACCTCTACATTAATAGTACAGCTGAGCCTGTTCATAGCAATATATCCATTTCAAATAATGCAAGTAAATACTTATTTCTGCAACTATTTCCAGTTTTTGTCTGTCAAGAGATTTATCAAGTCAATATCCATGTGCCCAACAATAAACAGTGCAGTAAAGAGAATTTGGTTTCCACAGAACAATTTCATTTTGATTTTTTGGAAGTGTAATATAGGTCTGTGCCTCAGAAATACTCAGTAATGATCTTTGTGGAATGTTTAAAGAATATTTTACAGCTCACATGCTCCATTTATTTTAGCTCAAATTGTATGAAGCCACCACCACATTGAACTGGTGGTATCAGCTGACATAAGCAGCTATGTAACACCAACCAAATGCAGTCAGAAACTAAAATAATTCAATGTAAGTAATGTCAGATGAACGTTATTCTCCTCCTAACCCTCCAAGATATCTGTTTCAGTGCTCACATACAATAAATAATTGCCAGGCACAAACACTTGGCTTCAGAAAGAGACGCTCTTTCATTCAGTTCAGATAGTCAACAAAAGCAAGGTTAGGAAAACCCAAGCCGATGTCATCTTTTCCACAACAAAGCCTGGGTCCAAGATCTGACCACTCACAATTTCTAAACCAGATTATCAAGCTAAATCCATGCAAACCCTTAATGGATCAGGATTTTATTTGCAGCGCTGCAAAAACTTCGGCCGTGGCCAAGTCTTATCAGCTCCGGTGGCAGCCAGATTACAGGAGCTGTGCCATGGATCAGGGGGAGGCACTCCCAGCTTAAACCAATTACACACTTAGCACAAAGTTGTCAAACTACAGAGCCATGCCAAATCCTGACATGTCATTTCTGTCCTGCTTACCAATTTTAAGGGGAATTCTCGCCGAATGGAGAGCCTGGGAAAAGCGTACGGTGGGAAAGAGCCGAGTTTGGAAACCCAGGAGGGGTTTTAGTGGTGTGTAAAATGAGGGATCCACACTAACTCAAGCTTTACCACTGCAGGTCCTACTGGATTTGTACCAAAAGGCCACGGTTCAAACTCCCCTGCATCCATTCAGGGGCAGACAGATCTATTAAATTATTTGCCAGCTGGGAGTCATTCCTTTTACAATAAGCAGCGGAGTGAGAGGTAACTACAAAGCAATCCAGAGCTGTCCTAATTACTCCTTCCAGGCAGGAAAACGTGTGATAAAATGCATGTTTTGTGATTCCCTTCCCCTTTACTCGCTTCAGCACTGTTAACCTGTAGCTTCTGATGGCTTTCCACAGTGCTCTTAAACGTGGTGAAAAAAAAAAAAAAAACCTCCCGAGACAATCACTGTACAATTTAAGGCCCATAATTAGCAATTATTTCATGCACACTTCACAATAATAATCTGTTACGTACTAAAGGGGAAAGAAACATTAATGAGCTACTTCTGGTGCCGCTCTGTGTACTGTGTTTGCATAATAATGAGGCCCAATCTGCTGGAAAACACCGAAAGGACAAATTAATAAGGTGGTCATTTTTGTCTAATGATGCTTAATACAGTTTGAGCAATCTGCTCGAGACAAAAGACGGGCCCTCAGACATAGCCGATTATGCATTCGCGTGGCAGCTGAAATCTTTATTAAACAGAATGATGAATCTGATTAACATGTGATAACAAATATACAGTCTGGGAGCAGGGCCCTGGCACCTCCCGCCAGCTCCGCTCCGGCCCCTCCGAGGCTTTACTCAGATTGAGGTCAGACTGGAATTCCCGATAGGCGCATTAAGATAAAAAAGTTTGCCAAATGTGGTAACGTGCTGAACAAAACAATATCCTGTTATGTAAAAGCTACTGTCTCACCAGCTGACTGTCTAATCAGTGAGAGCAGCAACTCCCCTTAATAAGTTTAAAATTTTAATTGTGGGTTTCGTTCGCCTTTTTAGCGTGTGAGGGGTGATTTAGTACATCAGCTAAGCTACATCTTAAAGCACCCCTACATTTTGTGCCACAAAATGTTCTCTCTAATTCCAAAGTGCTGCCTTCTATTCCAATTCCAACAAACACGTTTCTATTCCCAAAGAGGAATATACAATTATTTAGGGTGCTTTAAGCAATACAAAATAATAATAATAATTTATAAGCCGCGGATTTCATGTTAATGGAGGTTTCTAGGTCAATGGGGGAACACAGGGTGTGATTGAATTTGCAGAAATGTAGCAGTAAATTTATAAATCTAATTTTCAATTCAAATAACTGATAAAAAAAGGAGGTTAAAAAAATGTACAAGATGCAATTTGTTAATCCCGCCTTAAATTTAAGTCATGAAAATACAACGTAACCTCTTTAAAGAGTGACCAAATCTAGGGGTAAATAGCAGCTCTTAAATCCAGGGATCCTATTTGAAGCTTGCTTTGCTGGAGCAATGTGATTTCTATTAAATGAACAATTCCTTGCCTTCCAGAACCAACTGTACTTGATTTATAGCCAGCACATGACACGAAGCAATTTAAGATGACACACGATACCTCATGACAATGAACATGATTTACCACAGGGTGGGCAGCAGTAGAAACTCTAATGTTGATTTTATCTCCACAAATATATTGCTCAGCAACAGCAGGAGCTTGGATTCAAGAGCATAGAACTGGGAGCTGAGACTGACTGCATCACAGCTTCTTCACTTTAGTGCATCTGTGTTTGCTCTGGTAAATGATAGCACATAATAAATCATCATTTTCAACTCCTCGGACTCCTTCTGTGTGCCTTCATTGACATCAATATATCCCCAATTACAAGACAACAATAGCCAGTGGATTTAGAGCAAGGAGGTGATAAAATTAAAGCTGCATTTACCTCTAGCATCATTCACCCCCAGCCCATCCTACCTCTGTAAATAAATATCATTATTTTCAAACACGAAATCAAAAAAAACATAAACCCAACCAAAAAAAAAGACGGTGGTTTCCTTGCTCACCCCCTCAAATCCCACATTCAAGTCACCTGGCACATTAATCTACACCTAGACATGGTTAGGTCCAAAGCAGAGATGGTTTCCCAGCTCTGTGGAAGATGATGGGGTATTTTTCCCCCCCCCAGGCCTCTGCTGAAACAAAGCCATGCATTAAGAGATTAGATGTGTCTCTCCCAAAGCCACCAGCTCTCACAATGACTCCCCAAAGCCAGACCTGGGGGTTGAGCCTCTTGCAGGTCTACAAGGTCCTGAGGTTCCTTTCCAGTGGGTAGAGAAAGAACTGGGAAGGATGGCAAAGGAAGAGACTCATTCAGAAAATCTGCAGGAGTTAACTGAGTATTTTTAGCTAAAAAACCCCAGAAGTTCAATCTACAGGTGGGCTGAGAAGAAAACACTGGATTGTTTTACATTTTTTAAGCTAAACCCAGCTGATCCCGTATTTACACCTGATTGGATGGAAGAGCCACAAATAGTTCAGAAGATAAAATAAAATCAACTCATTCTACCTCTGAGGATCCCCTTCTTTCATATTCTGCCAGTATAAATCCCCTCAGTGGAGCATTTCATTATGTCTGATACCAAATGAATGCTAGAAATGCCCCAAAATCTTCGTGGTGGTGTTTGAAATCCCACAATTCACGGCAAATAATGCTTCCCAAACCTTGTCCCATCACCACACTGTCACACTCTGCATTTCAAACAGCTTGGACAGCTGATAATGACACAACACAGGCCAAAACACGAGGATCATATTCAGCTTTTGGCAAAGGTTCAGTCTCCAAAAACTCTCATTAAACTCGACTGTGTTTCTATCCACGGAAGAAATGAAGGAGAACGCAGGGAAGGCAGAGGTGCCCTGGGCTCACCTGGGCTCACAGATCACTCAGGATGGAGCTTCCCCCTCCACTTTAAAGAGAAAAATACAGAGTTTTCTCATCTAAAATTTCAAAGGGTCCTATTGAGAATTCAGTTTGCCCACACTGAAATACAATACCTATAAATATATTTCTTCTTGTTGACTCCATTAAACCGTGTCCATGTTCATCCTTCGGGGCTGATTAAATCCTTCCTTTTCAGTGCCAAAACTAACAGAAAACTACACGTCTGAAAATTCAAGTCTACAGCACTTGTGTAAATATGTTTTGTTCTGGTTTTCCTTTCATGAAAGACATGGATGGCTGCTATTTTCCTATCCCTTCTCAGATGTAATAATACAGACATTGCAACAGATTAGGTATAGACAAATATATTCAGTGACCTGAACTCAGCTCTTAACTATCATTTCGAATCTCTGTGGTAGAAATCAGATAAACCATATAAAATTATCTAGATAGAGATTCATTCTGCCTTTTACAAAACCAGTGTTTTAGTATTTCCTGTACAAATCATTCCATGATCATTTTATTATACAAAATGAACTGATCTGACTTACCCACGACTGCACTTTATTACTGAAATGAGTAACCTCAGCTCCTATCAAAGGACTTGGAGAAATGGACTGAAGGACACAGCTCCTGCACTGCAAATAACTCATCACAGAGGATTCCTTCTCATTCCAAACAGCATTTAAAGACAAACTGCCATCCAGGTCTTTCAAAAAGAAAGAAAGAGGGGTTTATATAGGAATCAAGAGAGATTTTTTTTAAAGAGATAAAAGTCATTTTATCAGTGGCATTTCACATTTCAAAATGTCAGAAAGATGGTAAAAAACGCTCAGTAATCCCTCCTAAAAATGAGTCCTTGTGGCAAAAAAAAATCACATCTCATTAACTGTGCCATCCTCACAGCACTGGATGGGAACCAGAATTGTCCACATATGAAACAAAATACTTTATTTTGGTCTCTGTCACCTGAAGAACCAAAGGGTTGCACATTCCATGGGCTGGAATGGTTTCCCATCAAACACTTCTGCTTTAACCACAGGGGACACGTGGCCAATTCATGGCTTTTCACTCGTGAGGAATGGAAAGGATTCTCTTCCCATGATCCTTTTTTTCAATTCTTCATCAGGATATTATGAAAGGACCCAACAAATGTGGGAGTGCAGGGGACACTGGAGCTCATCTTCAGTGTTTGTTCAATGTGCAGAGCCCACAGAGCTTTGAGGAAGGAAAATCTCACCACGAGCTTCCCAAAAGGTCCAAGGGAAGGGTGCCAATATTATGAATGGTATTTAATTTAATTTCATTTAAAGCAAAAGGGCCTGACAATGTTAGCTGGTATTTATCAGGGAGAATTTACCTTCCACTGGCATCTGATAAACCTTCAAAGTTTCTTTAAGGTGACCAAGACTTGCAGCATCTGAGATGACCAACATCACATTATCATCTTCTGAAACGGCCTCTCGTTTACACTTACAATGATTAATGGATTCTTTACTTCTTATATTGGCATTTCTGAAGAGTTTCCAGATTATTTGCAGCTCACTATGACTGTAGCAAGCTTTTCTCAAAATTCCTATAATTTAAAAAGTGGGGTGTAAGACTTATACACACACACACGGTTTTGAATACAGTACTGTTCAACCACGCTGCAAACTTTCCACATTTACAAGATGGGAATTTAGGCCCTGGTCCAATACCCACTGCAGGCACTGAAAAGACTTCTATTGCTGTAAATGGCCCTTGGAAGAAGGCCTTCTTTAAAATTTTTAATGTGTCCAAAATTTACTTTTCAACAGATAATTTTCCCCTTGTTATTACTCCCAAATCGACCTGTGAGCTTGAATCCACTTTGAATAAAGCCATTTATTTTTCATTTTCAGATTTTTTAACTTTCCTCAATCAACTGGCATCTGAGATTCAGTTTAAACAACATAAAACTTCTTGCTGACAACAGCCACCCTGGTAAGTGCAGACATTCCTGTACCTCGGGATGCTTTTCCTGAGCACTGTGGTTGCATTTCACAGGGTCTGTACCAGGGATATGATGATATTGATAAATTCAGGGAGTGAATGAAAGGTTCTTGATGAGATTACCCAAATCTTCAAGGTTCTTTTGGGAAAACAGGGAGGGAAAAGGTGTCTCCATGACCTGGGCCTGCCCAAGGTGGTCTTTTCTAATGGCCTGGTTTTAATAGGTGCAGAAAATGGAATATTTCCCATTCTCCCTCAGGCACAGGTTTGGTTTGCTGATGAGATTTGTCCTTTCTTGGTTTCATCACATCCAGCCTGTCTGAGCATGAAGCATCTCTAATTTCTGCATATAACTGATGAGAATATCTTGTAATTAGGTCGTTATCACATGTGGCCCAGTGGCCTGAAGATGAAGATTTTTTAAAAATTAAGAGTTGCTGTTATTTTTATCAGCCTTTAGACATTCCCACATTAAAATGTCTCAAAAAACCACAAAGAATTTCCAAAAGCACCTCATCTCCACTTTGTACAACGTACAGCACAACAGACTAAAATCAAATTAACACAAGGTGGGTTAGACACTGAAGAAGAGCAGTGAATTATCTGGATTTTCAGTCAGACTTTTGATAGCTCCACGCAAACACGCACTGGATTCACTGAGTTACTGTGCCAAGGTATTACCAAACTTCTCACAGCAACTGGTAGCAAATTAACACCTAATTCTGAGAAGGAACAAACCCCAATGAATGAACCACTGTGCTCCAAATAATCCCTTCCAGCCCCCCATAATGGCAGGAGAAGCTGCCTTCAGTTAACTCTCAAATATTAGATTTAAGCTCAAGACAGGTCAGGGTGGCAGGACCACTGAATCAAGAAAACTGCCAGAAAAAAATAATTTATTTTATATAATTGTTCTTGTCACAACTCCCCTGTCTCCCCTCAAAGCCTTCCTGCAGGTCTCATTTATCCTGATGGCAAATCCATTGGAGAAACGAACCAACAATTCTAAAATATCCCTCCAGCATCCAAAACTGGGGAAGTAAAAGGGTGGATGAGGAATCCCATCCTTGCCCAGGACAGAACTGATCTTACCCTGTGCTTTGGGCAGGATTTCAGCTCCACAGACAACACAATGAAGTCCTTTCCTGCAAGGCTGGCTGTGTGTCTCCTTCAAACAAGGCTATGCACAAATGCATGAAAATACTGATTTGCATAAAGTGACTATGCAGATTGAAGCATTTAAATATAAATCAAATTGAATCTGTCCAAACTGCTTCAGAGAAATACAGTACTTGAAACACTCAAAGGAGCCCGAGCGGATGCTTATCACTTATATTAGTTAATAATTGAATATACACCAGGCTAAAAGTGTTTAAGCTTACTTAAATAGAAACACTGTCATATAAAACAGGAGGGATTTTACAGCCTGTAACACTGCAGGCTATCAATTTGTTGGGAATTTTTGCAAAGGGGCCTGGGGATGGGATGGTTGGTGCCTTTGTGTTCCCCACAAGAAACAAAAGCTATCTATTGAGTGTGCAAACCAGAGCTCTGCATATCAGCAGGAAATTATTTCGTTGTATTATTTCACTGGAGAAATGATATAAGAAATTATTCTTAATTTCCCTTGCACCTTAACACTCACGACAGGTATTTAATCCATGGATGTGGTACCTTTCTGTCTCGGGAGGAGCCACTTTGCCTAAGGGCAGCTTTCCTTCTCCTGCATCTCCTCTGAACTTTCAATCCTTGAATAAATTCAAGATTTTGTTATTATTTTAGGCAACAGAGGTTATACTGAGCTATTACATCAAAGTAGGAAAAGCATATTTAGTATTTTAGCCTTGATAGATGTGATAAATCCAAATGAATAATTGTAAGAAATTCAGTATATTGACTTCCCTTCAATCTGCAGACTGGGCAGCATTTAATCCTGAAAACTACCATAAATATATTACCTAGAAAGAATATTCTTACCTCTAAAATACCACACAACACAGTTATTAAAGACAAAATAAGAATGAATTTACACCAAATTAACAGTCCACCCCTTACCTTCCAAACCCAGCAGAACACAAAGGGGTTGGATCCACCTGTTGATTTGAGCTTTTAGAGGAGAGTTGTTTTGGTTTTTTTTTTCAAGAAATCAGAGTATCAGGTGCTGAGGTTTCAAGACATGTTTTAGAAATAATGGTTAATTTGATAGAAAGTTGGAATGAGTGTGATTTGACACAGAGCAGGCCTTGCCTGGGAGGATTTCTCATCAAAGGAAGAGGCACCACAAGCTCAAGAAAGGAACAATCTGCTCCAGATAAGGAAAAGGAGATGGATTTTCTTCTTCTTTTTTTTTTTTTTTTTAATATTATGGATTTAAAGACAGACAAATCTCCTGAAAAGACAAATCAGAGACTGTGGGCCACTGGATGAGCAGACAAGTCACAAAGCTTAAGTGATTTCTGTGGTCTGTTCAGAAAACTGCACGAAGTGGTTTGGTGCAGAAGATTTAGGAGCACTGAGGAATGTGGCTGCAAAGCACCTGCCAGGACAGGACAGAGGCCAGGGACCAACAGGAACCTCAGCATTATTTACACAGAAATTAAGAATATTTTTCTTTGGATGTGTCAGAGGTTTTCAATACTGGAATTTCTTCCCTATTTAATGAAATCAAACCCATCAGTGAAATCCAGAGTACCTAAACCAAGGAAGTTTGATCATCAATATTGCAAAAACTGAACCTAATGCCAAATACTGCCAGTTAAAGAAATTAAATGTTCTTCCCATTCTTGCAGTGTCCAGTTTCATAAAGATGAATTTGCTGTGTAAAGAAAGGGCACAGTTTAAATCCTATTGATACGAGCATGTTCACAGCTCTGGAGAAATGGACTGAAAATATTATTTAGAGGAACTTCTACAGAAAATAACCAGTTAATAATAATTTAATTTCTACTCTCAAACAAAAAAAATCAATATCTATGAGCCAATCTTTAGATTGCAAAAATCCTGTATCTTCCTATGATTGTAGGATGGCAATGAACAATCTTTTCTTGAAAAGTCAGCATGTTTTATTACAGAAAAATCCTGGCTGTTTTCACTGCAGTAAATGAAAGAAACCTTAAAATACTTCAAAAAAATAGACTGGGCAAGATTCAAAGAGTTTTGTGTACAATTTACATTTTATATGTTACATGTAAAAAGTGCTTGTAGGACATACAAATGAGAACAGGTTTTGACATGAATAAACACAGAATTCAACCAAAGAAATGAGATCCTCTCACAAAATGAAAATCTAAAGAAACTTCAATTTTTTTCTCTGAAGAAGCTTCTCATCTTCATCAAAAATCAAAATGTTCACAGCTCCTGCTGGACATTTTGATGTAAGAAATTGGAAGGAATCAAAGTACTGAAGAATACACCTGTTTTGGTATTGAGGCTCAACCTCTCTCTGACTTGATCTGCAAAGATAATCTTCTAAATATTTTCCTAAAAAACCCCAATCCAACAAATGCACAAAACCATAATTTGGTTAAATGGGTGTTTTGCTTTCTGAGGAAAAACCCAAGTATTTGACTGCATTTAATGGTGGATTAATGAAATCTGTAATGGGTAAACCAATAATTCCAAGCCAGATCCTACTTGGGCTCCTATTCAGAATTTCCAGCCATTGATGTTCTTTAGCCATGAAGTCAGGATGAAGAATCTTCATTTTATCTCTAGAAAACCGCACATCGCAAAACTCTCCCAGTGAAAACCCCCAAAATAAAATGAGGAATGGAGCCTGAGGGCAGCTCTTGCTCCATGAGGACAAGGCAGGGGCAGCAGCCCCGTGGTGTTTTGAGGGCTGCTCCCCACAGCTCCCACAGAAACTGTCACCAGGTGCCACCATTGCCCAGCAGATAGGATGACACACCTTTATTTCGGGATCTGGAAAGGCTGAGTTTCCTTTTAGGGGTGCCCATCTCCTGAGATCCTCCCTGCTCTGCTCCTGCTGCAGCTGCCACCTCTACAGCATCCCCTGCACCGGCCCTGCTCCTCACATTTTCCAGGATTCCAGGGGGATTTCTGCCAGCCTCAGCTTTTTCAGTCCTGTTCTGTGGTTCGGAGGTGTTGGTGGCAAAAAGCTCAGCAGGGACTGTGGAGTTCCCACATTCCACCCAATTCCCAGGGCTGCAGCAGCCTGGAAGTGGGGCTTCAGTCCTCTCTCCCTCTGGCTCTGCATCATCATAGAGCTCTGGGGTGAAGTAAATGCTTTCATCCTCATCCTCATCCACGTTTAATGCTGCAGGCTCAGCTCTCCCTGCTGCTGAAGGGAACTCCCTGCAGGGCCCAGCTGGAAGCTGCAGCTTTCCAGGATCTTCTTCAGCAACTGGAGCCTCAGCATTTTTAACTGAAAATCGAGCTGTTTCCAAACATGATTCTGGCCCACTTGGTTCATGTTCTGCAATTAGTGATGATTGGCATTGGTTTAAATGATCAAGAAGGTCACTAGGCCTGTTCACAGGCTCCTGTCTGCTGCCTGTGGCCCTGCAGTTCTTGGCTTCAGGAGTTGAAGTCAGTGGTTCAGAGCAGCAAATCTCTTCCACAACATCGGCATTGGTCCAACCATTCATTTCTTCTGTCTCTGTTTTAATTGCTGGCATTTGTGGGGTGCTGTCCATGTGTTTCCTTCTCTGTTTTGGGTGGTGAGAATGGCTCTCTACATCAACTTTCTGGTCACCTGTGACAAATCACAAAACATAAATGAGTTCTATCTGATTTACAATATGTTTAGCACATCAGAATTACTGTTTTAGAAGGTTTACAATGATTTTACAGCGTTCATTATAAACAATAACACAAACAAAAGCCCAGATGTTGTAACTATCTTAGCACATGAGCTGTTTTCAGTAAATGAATAAATTACCAGGCACATAAAGGTAGAATATGGCTGGATTTGAAATTTGTAATCTTTTATACTGTGCTCTTATCTTATTCACCTTTCTGGATTGAAATGAAATCAGAACCTTCCCTAACATTTAGGGATGGCTTTTCCTTGTGAAGCTGGAACTAGAGGAGATCACATGGAAGGTGTCTCCCAGCAATGTCTAAACAACAGATGTGGCTCCAACCAGGGCTCCACTTGCAATAATTTTAAACTTGATGCGTTTCAAATATATTTTAAATGATCTTCATGGTGTTCAATGGAAAAAGAAATTAAAATGAAAACATTTTTGATTGTACTATAAACTTATCAAAGATTATTCTTTTAAGACAACCAGATGGAAGGAGAATTAATTTCAGTCTGTTGAGCACCGCTCCTCCGCATTTGTGAACAATTATCATTTTCCACTATAGCACTTCTGTAATTTTAAAAAAAAGCATTTCTTTCTTCCAAACGAAGGGAGATGCACCTCCCCATTTGAAGCTGGCAGTGGAAATGAACATACTCTGTCTGAGTGCTGCCATGCTGTCACTTGGCTGATCCCGCGCTGGGGCACGAACCGCACCGACGGCTGCCGGAAAATCGACCTCGGAGCAGTTTTGCTCCTGCCTTTTACCATCAGGGGACAGAGGAAAGGTGGGCTCTTGTTGAGAGCTCTGTGAGAGGAGCCCGGGGTGCGCAGGGCACGGGGAGCTGAGCCCTGGGGGAGGATCCCCACCCTGCTGGTTCCTGAGCACGAAGGCGTGCAGCGACTCCAGGGCGCTGCCGAAGCTGCCGTGGTGCCGCAGCTGCTGCCGGATCCACTTGGACAGTCCTGAGGGGACACAGAGACATCTCACTGCAAAATAACAGCACACAGCACTGGGCTTCACACCAGGAAACGGCGCCCTAAGAGGGCAAACATTGCCCAGTCTCAAAGATTTCAAGGATTTGCTCATGAAGCTACAACTATTCCTCTTTTCCGGCCCTGGGAATTTGATTTATTCAATGGCAGCAAACTAAAAATATCCTTCTTTTTCTATTAAGAGCCTTTTTTCCCTTTTTCCTCTTTTCCCACTTTCCATTTGGGATTTTTTCTCACAGTACTGGAATAAATAAGAAATTAAAAGTCTTCTCTCCCTAAAAAATTCTTAACTCCACAGGGAAATTTCTAATAAATATAACACAACAATGACTTCCCCATAAAATGTCATTTTCTGTATTGGTTTTGCCCGTATTTCTTTTTAGGTTCAAACTGCTGCCTTGCACAAACATCATTATATTTCTTTGATGCCTGGGTGTTCATCCAGCTTGTTATCATGAATTATTTAAAAGCAACTTACACAGAGTACAGCTATTTATTATCATATTAACAGGGTCTGATAAAGATTTGAATATAATGAAGCTCTTTACAACCTTGCGTCAGATTAATTAATAGGAACTCAGAAAGAATCACAACTGTTCTACAACTACAGGTTTTATTAGAACCTGCTCTTCTCAAAATTATATTTAAAATTCTTAAATATCAGATGGCTTGAGCATAACAGCTTTTTAGATTATATTGGAGCACACAGGGGTCAAGTAAAAACTGACTCGATTTCAAAAAATGTTTTTGAACCCATTTAAATATTCTTTGAATATCAATTTAAAAAAATAAACAAGAAAAAGCCCCAAACAACAACAGAGAATTTCATTCTTCTGTGAAGTTTTACTTTTTAGAGAAAGAAATCTTACCGAGTCTTGAACATATGGATTTTTTTGTGCTCCTCTATGAATTTCTTGTGCTTATTTCAATAATTTGGATGCATTTTTAGTACATCAGAGAAGGAGCTGGACTCAACTGCAGCAGCTGAGCTCCACCTGCTGACTAAGCCCAGCATGGGCTGCTGAGCTCAGCTCTGCCCAGCAAAAAGGGCAGGAACAAAGGTAAAAACACATTCCCAAGCAGTTTCTTTTCTAATTTTTTTTTTATTTATTTAAAGGTTGTGTGCAGGATCTGTTTTATTTCACCTGCATTTATTTCTACCCAGTATAAAACTACAAACAGAAAACCCTTTTTGTATACTGAATATTCAGCAGGTCCATTCCTGTTCCATGCTTGTGGCCCATTCTGACCCTTCCTATTCACCTGGATTTGTACAACCACATTTCTGCAATTCAGATTTTTCAGTATTTTCCAAAATTAGGGAATTTCCCCAAAAGATTTTTACCTCTTACCAGTTATGTATTTATTGGGGTTATTCCTGAAGCGGTCGTCAACTAAAATGAGAGCCCCCCAGTCATTCCTGTGCCTTATACACCTAAAAGTGAGGGGGAAAAAGAGTCTTTATGAAATCAGAGGGCACACAGCAAAACATCTGTGGGAATTAGGGAACAGGGATTGCTCTGAGTCAGTTGGAATATGAAAAATTGGACAGGAAGTGCTCTTCTACTGTAGGCACCAAAAATTGTTACGGGTGTCAGGGAAGCTCCACTTTCCTTCAGCTGTTGAATTTACATGGAAACAGCTAAATTAAAAATAAATCTCACAAATATTCAACAGCCAATCAAAGCACATAATTTGTTTTCCACTCTTAACTGGGCAGGGTAAATGTTATAGAGCTTCCTGCCAGCTTGGAGGAATGTTCTGGTTTTATCAAAATCCTCCCCTACATCTCAGGTTTGGCTCGTGGTTTTATAAGGAATTTGTACCTTTATGTCAGAATGGAAGCCTATTTTCTCCATTTAAGTTTAGACCATCCAAATGATAAATTAAACTATAAGTAATTGTGACTAAAACTTGATTTAAGTTCCAGCTGATTTCACAGTTATTATTTCGCTATTGGTATTCCCCAACTGAGAGTTTCCTTAACCTTTTATAATTAATGCTCTTCTATTCCAAAGAGGAATTTAGGAAATCAGGCCTGTAACAACAAGAATCCACAATGAGATTTCCTAATGTTACCATTTCTCTCAATTTTCCCTCTAAGCCTTCATTTATGTCATCACATTTGCATTAGGACTAATTGAAATAGGAAGAGTTTTCCAGCTGCTGTTTCTGTGCCTCAGTGTCCATGACAGATGCACCTATGAGAGATATGGATGCCACTTCTAATCTTTATTTATATGATAAATTTTGTTAAAGGAGACTGAATTAATTCCACCCTGTTAATAACATTTGGGGGGATTTTTCCATCTAGGAAAGGGAAACCATACCACTTCTTCTAAATCTGGGAAGAGATCAGTGAGCACAATAATTGAATTGACCTTTTGCAAAGGTCTGAAAAACCCCACTGCTATTTCTCCCTTTCAAAAATACTTGTAGGCTAAATATCAAACAACTGCTCTGAGCCCACTGAGAGTGTGAACAATTAGTCCATGGGAAAAGTCCTAAGGATCTTCAAATGCTTTAAGGCCCAGGAAATATTTGTCTTTGCTTGTGGGTTTTTTTTCCTCTCTGTATATCTGGACTATGAGCAATAAAAATTCAACTGAATTGAAGTGAATGTAAAACAAAATCTCTGAATTATAACAATGCTCAAGTGCACAATGGGCTGAAAAGCAGAGAGCTGCCAGCACAGAGCAGCTCAAGAGACAAAATTTGCAATATTAGAGGTCTGGCCTTACTTACCCCTTGGTGCTAAAAGTGGGGAATAAATCCTTAAAGATCTCCCTGAAAACAAGTCCTACAAATTTATATAGTTTTAGTTATGTTTATCTCACCTTCCCAGGGCTTGGTTGAGAGCTCTGTAAGCTTGAATTTCATACCACTGACTCCCTGATAAAAGGCCTCTTGTACTTTTGTGCTGGTCATTGTACTTCCTCTTTAATTCAACCTAAGAAAAGAAAGAAACCATCAAATATTTGGTTTATTAATGCTGTTGAAAAGGAGATTCACCCTTTTAATTCTAAAAGGGGGAAACAAGCAAACATGGATTAAATAAGAGAATATATAAATTGTGCTTCAGAGTTTCAACTCTGTATTTTGTACACTAGCCAATTCTGGCTTCTAAAATCGCCCTTAGCTGTGACCTGTTCCAATAATTTAAATGTATTGACATGAACAGCACACACTCATCCAAAGCTCTGTGCCAGAGAGAGGAGGATAAACTGTTCAGACAGGTGAAAAAACCCCAAAGCAGGTACAGGGAGATGGACTCCAAACCCCAGATTTATTGGCTCTTCCAAAAGGAAATGCCCCACTGGAGCTCTCCATCCTTCCCTTCATCACAAAACCTCACCCAGAGCTGGGACCAGACCCTGCTTTTTCCAAGTGAGGGTCGAGCAAATCCAACTTTTCTTCCTCTACAGAAGCTGCAAAAGAGCTTTAGAGACAGAGAGGCCTCTCCCAGGGACCAGGAGTGAGAGACCCAAAAGCAAAATTCCCAGTTGAGCATCACCTCCTGAGGTTTGGAAATGTTTCACTGGAGAGCACGGGGAGATCAGGCAGGAAAAAAACCCTTTTCCCCTTTTTAAAAACTCATCCTTGATGCTTCAAAACCTGGGATGAGCTGCCCAAGAAATACCCTGCCTGCCTTTCCCAATCCCACTGCCTGCTGTGAACTGGAACAATTGGCATTAGAACATTCTTTGTATCAAAAGGATTTATTATTATTACTATTCAGCGAGTGGAATTGAATTTTTTTTTTTTAAACAAGCACAAAACTACACCAAAAAGGGTCTTTCTGTTGCTCTTTTGTACAGTATTAACCTTTCTAAACTGACAAGTGAAAGGACACGCTTCAGGAGAGAAAACAGCAGACTTCTAACCTCTTCTGACAGGTAACTTTCAAGTTGCATTTGGATAAGAAATTTTATTTTATGTACTTATGCCCTTTAAATTGCCTGTCAAATTTACAAATTCAATCTTTACAGCCAGAAAGTAAATTCAGTTTGATTTCACAGATTTAATATTTGTTCCAGTCACTCAGAATTTACTGACTGGCATGTGAGGTTTCCTTCTGTAATTTTCCAAACAGAAGATGATTTCTTCTGAATGGTTTATGAACATTAAACAATTCCTTAAAAAGGAACTTGGCTTTATCTGTGCATTTCTACAAACTGAAATACTACCTGGAGAAAGAAAAGGGTACTGCTCACCTTTGGAAATGAGGAATGATGTTGGAAAAGTTCACTGAAGCCTTTAAAACATAACCATTGACAATACACTCCTGTGTGTGTGTTTTGTGTTTGTCTTCTAGTCCTGGTCAGTTTTATAAGGATTTATTTTTTTGAAGAATTTTGTTATCAGTAAGATTTTGGCCATTTGGGACAAATGGAGTTTTACCAGCCCCTCACTTTGCCAGCAGACTGTGCAGTGTTGGAATAACTGCTCCTGTGTCTTATGCTGAAAAATGACATTATTTTGAAATATGTGCATATTTAAATATGTGCATAAATTCACCGAAGTAGCAGTAAAATGCCAACCAGTCAGATCCTCTAAATAAAATACATTATTTCCACATTCTTCTAATACATGCCAGTGTTATTGAGTTTATTGCTTGTATGCACACCACCAGTGACATTTCATTGCTCAAACTCTATAAACCCCATTTTTCAATATAAAACCCCATGAGTCTGGGGGGATTTTTAACCCAAACCCCTTCGCTCTAAGTGTGTGACCTACCTCTAAAACTTCCTTATATTAATTTTAAGAGGGTGACCAGAAAATACCCGTTCTGTTTTGTCCCTGCAGTGCTCCTGCCTCAGCAGGGAGGATGCCAACCTGCATTGCTGCGAGTTCAGTTTGCAGGGGGAGGCTGTTGCAGGTAAAAGGCCAGGGCCTGTCATTTTAATGCAATCAGAATCTATTTCATTGTGGAACTGCTGCATTTCCCCCCATCAATCCCAGGCCAGATTCAAGCTGACATGTTACATATGTGAAAAAGCCAGTGCCTCCTGCTAGCAAATATCCACAATGTGCAGGAAAGCACAGGCTAGAAGGGATTAGTTAAAATGTCAAAAGACAGCCTTTTACTTTTACCTGTTCATCCTTAAAAACATCCTCCCAGCTCTGGGGCAGGATTTGCAGACAAAGAGCTGCACAAGGCCCCTGGCAAGCTCTGCCATCCTGTAGCTGTCACCCAGATTAGGCTTTGATCTGTCTGGGAGGTCACGGGCACAGCCACGTTCACTCCAATCTCCCCACGTTCCACCTGCACAGTCTCCTGCTTTTAATGCTTAATTAGCTCGACATCTTTCACTCTGCAAGATGAACTGGGAAACAGCAGCGAGAAATGATAAATGCCATGAACAATTTTTATTTTTTTTTAAAGCTTGGGAAGATACTTGGAGGCAGCTTGTGCTACAACTCGAGTGTATTTTTCAAACAGAATTAGCAACAGAGGTTCTTCTCCAATGACAAGAACATTAAATGACATTTGTTACATTAGATTTTAAAATAAGCTACCTGTGGTGATATTCCTTCACGTGAAGAAACTCAGATGAATTCAGGATATAAATTGATTTATACTGTGTTGACCATGGATTACATGAGTTAGTTCATGGCACAAAGCTGAGAAGAGCAACTCAAAAACTACAGCTTGGTTTTGACCCCCAAAATAACCTGCATATTCCCACACAGGATCTGCAGCCTTTTAGCAACACACCAGGCTGAGCCAGGTTTATTCAGAATGAACAAACAGCATTTAGCAGCAAGGTACACAAATATCAGTCTCTTATGGACTAATTATTTCTAAAGAAAACTCAATCAGAACACTGTAAACTGATTTATCCCTGCCAGTACCACAACGTGAAGGTTGAATGGGCTAAGCCCATTTGTTTATTTTGTGCAATTGAAATCAGCAAAATGAACTGTGTTTGGTTTTACTTCATCTGGCAAAGTTTTGAAGGGTATTTTTAATGCGTTATTTCGCTGAACCAAATACAAACTTCGCTTTTTAAGAACAAATATAAGTAACAGTTTGGAATTATTTTTGTTTAACGAGTCAGGCCCATTCTTTGACAGGGCATCACCTCCCAAACATGTCCAACTGCCTCCTGTTTGCTGTGGTAGGTTAAAGGAAGAGAAAAGAGCTGGGAAAGGCCAGTGTCACTGGGGTTCTGTCACTGCCTGCACAGGTGGAGGTGGCACATCCACACCTGCATCATGCCCTTTCCTCCCCAACACTCCTCCATGAAAAGAAAAACCAGAAAATGCATAGAAATGTTTTCTGCCATTCCACTAACTTGTTTCTCTGGTTTTATGAGAGGAAAAATAGTAATGAAAACAAAAACCATTGCTCACATTATCAAAAAAAAAATTTAAAGACACATTCATGTTTAACATCTACTAATTCCCCACGTCTTAAAAACAAACAAGCAGAAAAAATACCAGGTGGTCACTCCCCACTTCCATCCCCAGAAAGACATAAAAATGTTTTTTAAGCAAATCTCCAGTCCTAAAAATCTCATGTGTCCACTTAGAGTCTCTCTTCCACCTGAAATAGCAATAATTAGAATTTTTCAGGAACACACTTGCCATCTACTTTCCTCCTGACGAATGCCAAGGAACCATAAAAGTTTGTGAGCGCAGGAAAGTTAAGACATGAAAACCCATTTCTTTTCTTTTTACATCTGAACATTCTTCAATAGAAGCAGCACTGAACAGTGCAGCATTTCACTCACTTCAAAAGCAGTAACAAGGGCTGGGAGGTTTAGGACAAATAATGCACATGTAAAGACCTGGGTGAGTCACAGAACAAGCTTCAAACACCCTCACCCCTCACAGACCCACTCAAAGCTGTGTCTGAACACAATATTTCCATTTATTCACCCACAGGAAAAGGATATTATGGCAGGATTTTATCTTTGAATGTTCCAAGCATTCCAAGGGCAGTGTTAATACATAAATCATACGGAATTAGAAAAATGCTTATTAGCTGATTTTTACCAAACTAGATTCTGTCAATTCCAGTAATTTATTAAGGTCATTCTAATGAGTCCATATAACCAAGTAGGGTCACTAGGCACAAATATAAGACTTTTATTTTCATATATAAATACTGCATTTCCTTATGAAATCCCCCAGACTATGAATGAGACGTGATCAATATTTGTACTGCTCAATTATCAGCAGGATGCTGTTACACAGAGATTGCTCAGGTGACCTTTTCTGCCTGGAAACTCCTACGTGCACTTATCAAAACTGCCTTCCTTGGATAACACTGAATAAAAAAAAAAGGAAGCAATCCAGATCTCAGACTTGCTCTGTCTCACAGGGGACATAGAAAAATATTAGGATTAAATGGAGATATAACCAAAACTAGAGAGAGAAAAAGTGGCAAATAAGCCACACAGAGGGAAACACTGCTGGCTTGTTTCCCCATAACCCAAAAGCTTAAATGTGAGGTATGGCTTCAAGGTAAAGGCAAATAAGCCAAAAGCAAAGCCCTGTCCCTCAGAAGTGGCACCTCCAGGGCAGCCCCTCTGCTTTGTGCAGAGCTCAATTCCTCTCATCCTGACCTCACCAGCTATCTCATGGCCAAATCCTTCCCAGTGCTCTCACCCTGAATCCCAGTCTGAGAGAGGTGGGGAACGCTGCAAGCACTGAACACTTTTGGTGCTGTCAGCTCCACCCTGTGGCATCCCCAGGTCTGGGAGTTTTCCCTTTGACAAAGGCCCATGGACTCAGCCTCCCTGTGCCTGGGACTGCACACTGATTAAAACCCAACCCAACCAAAACTCTGCTCTGAAGAGAAAATCCAGTTCGTTTCCAGTGAACCAGGAGTGGAAGGAATCCAGGAGGTTCCCCTGAGGTCCAGCACTGGGGCTCCGAGGGGAGCAGGAGTGTCACTCATCCCCACTGCCAGAGCCCCAACACACTCTGACAGCACAGCAGAAACTCAAAGGTCATCATGACTTGCTAAGGACAGGAGAAACACGAGAAAATCACTTGGATTTTTTTTTTGTTGTTGTTGTTTGGAAAAGTGAACTGTTGAAGGCAAAGGGGGGGTTTGGATTCACTAGATTATCTCACTTTGGGATATATTCAAGGATGGGTTTGTGATTTGGGCCAACATTATTGGCATTATCCTGGCAGCAGCAGGGCAGAAATGGCATCCTCTTGTCCCCACTGTCACCTGAGCTCACAGTTCCCAGCCACAGGATGGGAACAGGATGGGAATTGTTCCTCTGTTCCTCACCAGCTTACAGCTGCTCCCACAGATTCTGCCTCTCAAAGCATTTCGTTTTCTTAATTAACACAATTTCTGTCGGATGCAAGAAGGGTTTGGACTGTTTCTAATTGTTGTTCTTTGGGGAAAAGAGGGAAGAAAAAGGCTTTTGAGGTATCTCAGCACCCATGAAAGTTCCAGAAATTATTTTCTCCTCCCCGCTTTCTATTTGGGATTTTTTTTTTTTTCCTCACAGTACTGGAATAAAGAGGAAATTAAAAGCCTTCTCCCCCTAAAAAATTCTTAACTTCACAAGAAATTTTCTAGCAAATATAACACAACAATGACCTCCCATAAAATATAATTTTCTGCGTTGGTTTTGCCCGTATTTCTTTATTAATAAGTGATGCAAAGGCAAGATGAAATACAGAGCAAGGGATGTTTCCTAACTCTGGTTAAGAATAATAATAATTTCAATTCAATTAAATGTTAAAATAAGAATAATTTTCTTAGAAATCTTGCCTTTCCTAGAATATGATAAATAAAATTATTTTTTTCAGCAATCACTTAAGTAGCACATAACTCTTTCTCCCTTCAAGGGACACAAAACATATAGGCTTAAAAACTTCCATAAGGAGCAGAAATTCAATACTGAAACACATCATTTTTCTGAAACGATAGAAATATCTCAATTTGTCGAGATAAGAGAAGAGGAAACTTCAGCCAAAGAGCTGCAAAAATTTTGTATCACGAAGTTACATCAAGCCCAGAAACTGTAACTGAAGTGATGATTTCCTTTGTGTTGCAAGTCAGGACACTGGAAACAAGAAAGGAAATAATTCCCATTAAAGGCAAACTCGAGCTCAGAACTCTCAGTCTCACTGAGTTTATTTGCCTTGCCCATCGGCTGATGTGAAAGAGTTTGACTTTTCTGCATTTTCTGCTGTGTTTTGGTCAAGTTTCTGCTGGCTGTTCCATGATTAATTCACTCTCCTGCAGCAGGATCAAAAGCATCTGGAGAGGTGGAAGTGCAGAAACGCTCTCTGGGCAGGGGAGCTCAGGGCCTGCACTTCAGAGCTGCCCATTATCAACATTTCGCAGCGAGCTCTTTATTTTCAGCTCCCCAAGGTAAGAACAGTAAATTATGACTTGAACTAAACAAGTCACACTTGGCTCCAAAATCAGATTTTCCTACCTCTACTTTCAGGTCCCAGAGGTAGGCAGAGGAAATCCTGGTCACAGCCAAAGAAGTCATTTTTGGCTCTGAAATAAATTTTCCTGCTTTACTCGAGCCAAACTCTACCACTGAGAGCACCAGAGCTTTGAGCAATCCTTGAACATTTTCTTTTATATTATTTTGTTTTAGCAACCTGATTCTTCAGCAATGTGAAACCCTCTGCAATAACACAGAATTAGGGGGTTGGCCTCTTTCTTCAATCAGTTTTGTTTATAATCAGGTCCTATTTCTGAATCATTTCTTTCTCCCTAACCCTGACAAAGTGTTTTAGACTCTTCTCTTTGTGAAAAGCAGTGAACCTAAGATACAATATGCCTAAAAATGTTGAAGTGAAACGAAATCATTCTCTTTAAAGCCTCCCCAGAAAATACTGGAACTTATAAGAGCACACAGTTACTTAAGGAATTCAAATGTTTGCCCTTTAATACCAGGATTTGTGGCATATATTTAGGACAAACATATGGAAAAACTAAAATTGGATATTATTCATCACGCTTGACAATGAGTTTCTTGCCCAAGATTGATGTCTGGATCCAAAATGCTACACTTCAAAATATCTAAGAGAAGTTAATTAACAGTATGTTAGCATCAGATAACACATCTGTGGGATTATCCATCCCTTGCTGTCACATTATTTATGTTCTCTAATATTACAGCTCAATCAAGTTACAAATCATAAAACATATTTAGAAAGCAGGTTGATCACAGACAAGTCATATTAGTGGAGATGAGCCAACATCAAACTGCCAACATAAAATATTGCTCTCCTAAGGCCCAATTCCACAAACCCTGCTGGTTGTGCTCAGTCCTGGGAGTATTAAAGGGATTACTCACACAAGTAAAAGCTCTGTGCAGGAGTAAGGGGTTATGGAATTGAGGCTTAAGAGGACTTTTATTAACCCAAAAAGCAGACATTCAAGTGTTTTTTTTTCATGTAGAAGCCGAGCATTTTTAGTGATTTAAGCCAATCCCAGAAGCATATAATTCATGGCTGTTCCAAGGGAATTGTTAATCACTTGCATTTCCTATTTTGAAAGGAATGTCATTATTAATCACCTTATCAGTTTCCTCTTCTGGTACCTCTGCTGAGCACCCATTGCTGTGGGAGAGCCACAGATGCACAGTTTTCTGTCTGAGTCCATCCTGACCTGTGTCACTGTGGTTTGGATTTTGTCTGCTGAGAACTCAAGGTCCTCCCCAGAAGTTCCAGGCTTTACCCAGTTTTCAAAAATCCAAAGAAACACCACCCAAATGCTGTGTAACTATTCTCTAAACTTTCACTGTTTAATTTGGGAATTCCAATTCCTTTCCTGAGCTGAAAAAAGATGCCTAATCTTCCAAATTTCTTTTCTATTTCTACAAAGGTACTAATAACCTTCTTCAGAGTGACCCTCCTTCACTTTATCCTTCTTGCAACTCAGCTGGTTAAAAAAAAAATTAGCATTAATACAGAATTTTTGGGGATCTGATAACCCTAAAGCCTTGAGCAAAACCAAAAGCCTGTTCAATATAAAGGTATTTAAAATAAAACCCATTTCCTCCAGCCTCTTTGCAAGGAGCTCTGCAAATCTCATGCTGAGAGACTGGTGCCTGCCCTTCTCTCATCCAGAATTGATCACTGCAGAGCTTTGGGCACTCCCAGCTCTGAACAGACACACTCAGACCTTGAGCTGCTTGCAATTTGGCAGCTACTGTTTCTAGCCCTACTGAAAAATTTAGGGGTTTTCTTCAGTCTAATTAAAAAAAAAAAAATAGTTCAACAGCACGCTGATTTTTAAAATATAGTTATCAGAAATGGGCTGTAGTGCCTGTGATTGTTATCTGAAATAGCTGGTTGAACTCAAGGTAAAATGAAACCATAATCCACTGTGAAGATAATTCACCCATAACACTTTTTTTTCAACCTCACTTTGTATCATTTAGAACCCAAACCCATTGACTTTCAGGAAATCATTTGGTATTAATTGTGAAGTTCCAGCCATACGACAGACAAAGGATTTCCACCTTGTCAGCACATGCCCTTAAAACCCAGCACTTCTACCTCTAGAAAAAGAGGCTGAGTACTCTTTAAATGTGAGTTTTTACACTACAGTAGAGTGCATTATATTTTAGTAGGACAAAAAATGTTGTGGCTGAGTAAGTGCTCCAAGGAATTCTGCAAACATTGGAAGAACTGCACTAACACAGCCTCCCTGGTCCTTGTAGGATGTGGGTTTTTCCCAGCAAGGCTGGAATTAGGCACATGCTGCAGACAACAAAGAAGCCTTTGCTTGTTCACTTAAGCTCAGAACACATCTCTCAAACCAAAGCTGAGTCTGTTTGGCCTTTCAAGTGCAAACCTATGATTTTTTTGTTTGATTTGGCATTAGGGAGAACCAGAATCCAGCTGCTCCCGGTATTTATTTATCCTGTGATCCTTCACTTTGTTTCTTGGCTTCACAGAGTAGTCCCAAAAGGTCTCAGAGGAACACACAGGACAGGGCAGGGACAGGGACTGGGAGCAGTGGCAGCACCTCAGTGGCACAGGCCAAAAATGCCACAGAAATGGCATTACAAACTAACCAATAATAAGCCTTTTATTCAGTAAAGCAGAAAGCCTAGAAAAAGACTTTTCTATATTTACTGGCTTTCTGTTCCTTTCAGCTCTGCAGTGGCTGCTCTAATGGAACATCATCTGTCAGACAAGCCCTGCTCAAGTCAAAAGGAAGGAAGTGTTGAGGTGGGCAATTACACAGCAGTGCAACAGGATGCTGCTTTCACCACCTCCTGCAAAACACAAACAGGCTCAGATTTATTTAACTGCAGCCATTCCAAAATGCTGTTTTTACAAGGAGCTTACAAGTGTTTGCCTAAAGTTACATGAAGCTTGAATATTCCAAATAGTGCTGTCCTCAGTATCCAGGAAGAGTTTATGTTGTGTCATAAATTCATGCTTCAAAACTGCAAGCTAATAAAGCAGCACAAGCTTGGAAAAGGTTTTCAGTTCCCCTCTGTGCTGAAGTGGGACACATAATTACACTGAAGAAGGTAATGGGATTAGAAAGGTGAGATGGTGCAAGCAGTGGGACAGTTATACAGTTATATTGCAAAATAATAGCATAATTAAACAACCTTTATCTCTCCACCTGTTTGCTTCAATAAAATGCCATATTTAAAGCTGCTCCATCTCTTACCTGTGCAAGGTAACTCAGAGGATTCAAATGGGATGGAGAAAAGTTCAAAGGTAAACACAGAGAAAAGGTATTTTGTGCATATTTAGTGTGTTGAAGATGATATAAAACCCCACTCTAACCCTGCAGTGATGTCCTACCTGAAGATCCTTCACGTTTGGAAAGGGGATTCCAATGGTCACAACTGCCCTGGCGTTCTCATCACAGAAATCCAGCCCCTCACTGACCTTCCCCCTGCACACAGCTATCAGCAGAGCTCCATCTGCAACAGCACAGCAATTATCACACACATTATCCCAGGGAGAAGATGAGGATCAGGAGAAACTGTCACCAAAATCTGTTCAAGAGCTAGGATTATAAAATAGTACAATACACTGGCTGGAAAGGTGAGTGGCTATAAACACAGAGAGACTTGTTGGAGGGAGGAGATTAACTCCACTTTGATCAATAATATCCTGATTTTGACCATCAAATAATTTTACATTAGATAATACAGGGGTAATTACATATTTATAACTATATATAATTATACCTATAATAAATGTATTAATTATGCAAGAACAATGTGTACCTACAGCAAAATGTTAAATGTGAAATCTTGAATTTTCCTTGAGGAGTCTGCATCAGCCATTTTGAATGGCTGCAAAATGTACCTTTGTCTCCTTTAGATTTGATTGCATCATAGTAGATTTGCAGCAGCTCATCAAAGTCACTCTTGGCCCCTCCCTGGGGCTCTGCAATGACTGTTTTAACATCCTCCAGCTTCCTCCACAAGCCAGTGTGCATCCAACGATCCTTTAACTTGTCCAGCATCTGAAAACCAACAGAAAAAACCCATGTCAACTACTTGAACTGCTCAAATAAAGCACACAAAGGCATTTCTTTTGGGGAAGTTATATTATTCAGGTTTTGTATTTGGAAATGTAAATTTTCCCTCCATGCACAGAACCTCAGCAGTGCAGCACTTGGGAAACAGGGAGGGCACTCATTTTGCTAATTAGAAATAATGTAGATTTTTGAGTTGTCAAAGTAAAACTCTCTAAATGTATGACAGTGGTCACTAAAGAACTTCCGGTGGCATTCTTCAAAGTAGAGGAATGTCATCCAAAGAAAAATGGAAGTTCCCTGGTTTTTTGATTACTAAGTAAGATCAGAAACAAATTCCAAATTAATTAGAAACAAACCTTAATATCTTAAATTTCTAGAACACTGCAATATTTAAAAATTTGCAGAGAGAAGTTGGGGGAGGAAATATTCATGTAGGATTTCTCAGGCTCCTCTGCTTCTTGAAGAGCCCATCATTTGTTACACCCACCACATTCTGAACTGTGCACGTTTCACTCCGAGTCAGAACGTGTTCAAATCTCTCAAGCAAATAAACTTGTCCCGCTTTTACTGCAAATACTGAAAATGTTGCATTATAGAAATCAAACGTTTAAAATTAGCACAGAACCTGAAGTCAGCTGGTTGGGGGTTATTTAGCAAATGTATCAACTTCCACATTGAATTTTATCAAGTCAGGGAGCAAAAAAGTCCCTCCCTGAGCTGCCCTGGAGACAAGGACAAGGCAACACGTCCCAGAGTGAACCAAAGGCTCAGTGGACAGAATTCAATCCTCCATTTCACCCTTTTGCTGCTCAGTGATCTTCAGTGTGTTACTGACTCTGTGCAGTGTCTGAGGGTCAGAGACGAGATTTAAACTCCCAGATCCTGCAATAAGGGTTGTGCTCTGAATGTGTCTGCACTTCCCTCCACTCCCCTCCTGAAGACTTTTCCATATTTTGCTCCAGGCTCCATAAACTGCTCCATCTGGAACCTGCACTTGCCCTGCTTCATTCCTCCCAAAGCCACAGCATCCCTTCCCTGCAGCCCACTCGTTTCCAGTGCACTCCAGCCAAGCTCCAGGATCTTGAATGGCTGATTGTTACCAAAATAATCTGTCCCAGGTCCAAAGCCACACTTTAAGTGCTACTGTGAAGCAGAACTAATGACAACTAATTGTTGTCACATTTGAAAATTTATAGGAAACTGGTGACGAGGCCCTTTGCATTTTTCATGTTCTCAGCATTAAAGATCTGAAGTCCTTCTGTGACATGAAGAATTTGGATGGGTTCCTTACAAGAGGGGGATAAATGCTGTTATTTTGCATTTCCCCTGTCTGTCCCAGTCTCTGCTCAGGGAATTACTCTTGATTTACTACTGATGTGACACCATTAGCAAGGAGCACAGAGGGAGTAAGTGATGAGTATAGGAGCAGTTTCCCCCACACACAGAGCTGTAGCTGCAGAACAAATCAGCTCTGCTAAATGTGTCTGTCCTCCTGTCTGTCCCCTTCCCTCCCAGCTCTGCCATTTCCTGGCAGCATCCTGCCTGTAATCTCTTTTTCTAGAGAGGCTGTAACCCTGTGACTGAGCAATGAGTGTCCATCTTGCCATGCCAGCCTGCTGCTGTGGCCTCACTTCTTGGATGTGATGTGGAGATAATTCTGGGAAAGCAGAGCAGCAAACACATTACAGCTCTAAGTACATCCATTTGGGATGTGCCAGGGACTGGAACATCACTCACTTCCCACATTTCATTGCTGTGGAGCTGGGGCTGCCTGGGCCCCACTCAGCAATCCCTGCTGAGCTGCCTCCTGGCACTGCCAGGCAAAGGACACAGCAGAATTTCACATTTCCAGGGATAAAACCATCCAGGCTTGGACTTCCAAGGGTCACTCGCCCCTGGTTTTCTCCTCTCCTCTCGTCCCACCCAGTGGGATTTCTCACCAGCACAGCCCTAGGAAATGTTCTTGCTAGAAGGGCAAGATTCCTCACAGAAACTCCTTAATCCCTCAATTCCACTGTATTTCTCCTGCATTTGAAAAAGTAAAATTTATATTCAGAAAGGCAAAGGTGGCAGGAGAAAACCTTGATCCAAATTCTTAAGAAAACATCTTTTCTCTTTGTGGGTTGCCCAACCCCCCAAGCAAGTCCCCCTCTTGGGCCAAGCTTCAGGTTTCTTGTTTCATTGACAGCAACCATCACAACAGAAAAATCTGTGATTTTGATGGAAATATGGGAATTATTTATGAAATCTTTGGCAAGAATGGAGCAATTCATTTAATTCACACAACAGCTATTACCTCTTCCATTAATGGAGTTTGCTAGATATGGAAACTTTCCTTGTATCCACAAAAAACACAAGACCCATGGCATGGACAGACACTAAAACAACAGGAATTATGGAGCTGACTGAATACAAATAAATAAAATATAGAACACACACATGCCTCAGAAGAGCCAGGAACCAAGTGCGGGTTTCTCATAAAAAATAATTTCACTTTGGGTTGGAAAAGTGCAAATGGGAGCAAGATCTAATGCCAGGAATCACAGGAAGGAACCATTAATGCCCCCAGTCAGTCACTCCTCCTACCCAAGGGAATAATAGTTCCTGCACTGGAAGGCAGCCTGTGTATATTTTATTAAATCCCTTAAAAATGGATTCTCAAATGGTTTATTAACAAATGGTCTTCCTCCAAGAGAGCAGAAAATCTTGTTAGAAAGAATCTGTCATCTCCCCATGCACTGAGGGATGTTTACTGGGAGAGCTGTTCCCTTTTATTCCTCTCTGCCATTCAAAGCCACCTGTAAGCCTTGATCCATAACAACCTGGAGCTCAGTGTGGGGCTCTGCCATCCATCCAGGCCAGCATTCCCTCCTGAAGCAGTTTGTGAAGGATCCTGGAAGTTTGGGGATGGGGAGAGCTGTTTCCTCACCACCTCCTTCCCTTCTGCTGCACTCCCAAGTGTGCCCACAAAGGAGAAGCTTTGCCCCTTTTCCATTTGCTGCTTGGTTTTATCCAGTGCCAAAAACCCCATCAGGGGGCTCCCAGGTCACGAAGCAAACCCAGGTTTAATGTGTTTTACCCTAAGGCAAGTTGATTGTAATTTGCACCATTGGATCAAACTTGGGGAGTTAACTTCAGGGATGTGCTTTTCCTGCAGGATCCATCACCTGCTGACAGGGAGTTGTGGGGTAGGAAACAATTTAGAGAAGGTCTAACAGAAAAATTCTGGCTTATTTTAGCTCTTGTCCCGCTCATTTCTTTACATAAAAGATTTCAGCATTGATTCACATCATGAATGGCACATTCCTCGTCAGCAGAGGAAAAAAGGTACCACAGAAATAATCAAAAGTGCTTGGGGAAACAACAAAACTCCTAAAAAATATCCAAAGATGCTCCACAGCAGTACAGGACAAAAAGGAAAAATGACCTAAAAAGCACCTGACAGCAGCGTAAAATAGCTCTGACTTTACTGGGTAATTTACCAACTCTTAATTATTTCAAAATAATTATCATTGCAATTGCACTGTGTCCTTGTGCACCTGTAACACCACGAGCTGTTCTTGTTTCCCCCACATTTATACAATAACTGGACAAAAGGTATTTCAAGGCGAACACAACTTACACAAACATCTTGTAGCCCTTCTTAAAAACCTGCCATTATACTCTAAAATAGCCCCACTTCTTCAAACTTGGCTTTTTTAAATCTTGCTTCTGAGTAATGATATGAAGTCGCACTCTCCATTGTTATTCAAATATTCAGGGAGTTGGAGGAGAGAAAGGGAAGAGCCATTAGGTTTTTCTTAATAAAAATCACAGTATTGGCACCACTTGTTAGTGCAAAAAGTCTGAGCTCCCCGAGGGAGCAGCATTGATCTAAAAGCCTTTTCCCTGTGTTTGCTCCCAGGATTTTCTCTGTGAATAAGCACTGCTTCAAATCCAAGCGTGTCTCCAGTGGGCTGGAAACGTGTCTGAAGGGTCAAACAGAAGTTCTGCAGGCAGCACAAAACTCCAGAGATGGCAACAGGAGCTCAGAGGCTCCACGCTGGGTTTTCTCCAGGAGAACTTGGTTCTGACAGAACAACAGGACTCTGCTCCAGTGGGAATGAAAGGGAGGGACTGGGAATAAAAAAGGAAGACCCTGGGACTGAAATGGAGTGACTGGGAACTCAAAGGGAGCCCCTGGGACTCAAATGGAGTGACTGGGAATAAAAGGAAGACCCTGGGACTGAAATAGAGTGACTGGGACCCAAAGAGAACCCCTGGCACCCAAAGGGAGTCACTGAGGCCCAAAGGGAGCCCCTGGGAACAAAAGGGAGTGACTGGGCATGAAAGGGACGTCCTGGGAATAAAAGGATCCCCCTGGCACCCAAAAGGAGCTCCTGGGAATGAAATGGAGTGACTGTGACCCAAAGGGAGCCCCTGGCACCAAACAGGGCTCTCATCCCCCCCACCACTATGGAGAGAGACTCCTCCCAGTGCTGCTCTATCAGCATTGCTCTGCAGTGTTTGTATCTTGCCAGAAAAAAATAACAGGTGGCACAACCAATCAAAGAAGATAATTATTTTTTTTAAACTCTGAAAATTCTTAAATTCAGAGAGACTGTCGAGAAGAAATGCACTTCCTTTGATTTGCTACAAAATGTTTCCCACCATTTGGGCTGGCAGCAAATAAACCAAGTACAGGTGGGTTTGTATCACAGGACAACTCAGCCTCCACCTGCCTCCTCTCCTCCTTTCAGTGAAAATAAATATAAAAATTAAAGAACCCCACACACTCTGACAGGTCCTGCTGCAACTTGAAGCTCTTAGGCTGGAGGACATCATATTTTCCACTCTGCTGATGTCAAGGCCCAGATGTTTTTATCATGACTCTAATTCCAGAAATGATATTATTGCATTCCCTTCAAAAGCTGCCAGGAGGAGATGTGCTGAGTCAGCTGTTCCAATTTCTGTTCCAATCCCTCTGGTCCCAGGAGAATCACCTGGATGAAAGTTCTGCTTCCATTATAAAGGGATGGAACTGTCCCTTTATTAGTGATAATCCTAAAACACATCCAGTCATTAAATCAAAACATAGGGGCCTTAAAGTCCTGTTATTTCAAAGGGACCCTGGAGAGTGGAGATTTCACCCACTTTTTTTGGTATTACAGGTTTCTATTAAATTAATTTCTTCAAGGATTAAGATGGTTTGGAAAAGTAGAGAATTAGGAGAAGTTATTTGACAGGTCTTGAACTAAAAACTTTGCCCAAACTTGGTACCAAACAACCCAGAATCCTACAGGCAACTGAGCTCCAGGAATATTGGAACTCTTCACTTTGGGGAAAAAAAGGCAATTTTACAAAGAGTTTACCAATGTGGGGTCAGAGGATCACTGATTCATTCCATTTCCACTTTTAGTTAAAAAACAAACAAACCAAGCCCAAAACAAAAGCCAACAACAGCAACGAAAAAAAGGGTCTTTGAGGTTAAAAGTACACAGAAAGGAAACAACAGAAGGAAGAAAGGAAACACAGAAATAAAATGGGAATAAAAGATTGAAGGGACAAGAACAAACTGCCTGGAAGGATTGGTGTGAAAGGAAAATTGAGTTTCCTTCCAGAAACAAGAGGGAAAATATTTGGGCTAACTAACAATAAACTCTAATGTCCATTATCCCAATCTCTGAAATCCTTTTGGATTGCAAAGCACTCCAGAACTATTAAAAATATAACCCCATAAAAAGCACAGTATCCCTCAACAAAAGCAAAAGGGATGAAAAGCAAGCAAAGAAACCCAACCACAATCATCAAAACCACCAAAAACGATTCCCCACTTCGAGAAGGACTGAAAGAATATTCACCTCTGGGCCACAAATCATTCACCCAGTTGGCAGAATTAATTTACATTTCACCTTTTTTTCTTCTTATACGCCCCATACACTTCCTCAAAAGGTCATTTTAATTGTATTTTTCACCAACAAAAAAAGAGAAAAGCCTCAATTTTGCTCAGCACCCAGACATTTGCACTGCTCTGGGCTGGGACTCCACCAGCCAAGAATAACTGAGGCCACTGAATTATTTAAAGCAGTTGTTTGCACTCAATTAGATTTTCATGAAAGGTTAAGCAAGAGACTGATTCACAGCCCCTCCTCATGTTTATGGGAGGGTTCTAACACAAGATAAGGTATTTAAAATTCATTCATTTGAATGACTGAGCCAATGCAAAATAGAAAAGTGATTTTTCACCAAAAAAAACCCAGGTATTTTAAGCTTCAAATTTCATTTTTTCAGCTTCCAATTCTAACAGATTTCATTTTAAGAGAACGTGAAAATATCTGTGCTAAAATATTTCATTTTTGAGGTAAAATTCACTTTCAAAACAGAGCTTTAAATTCTCACTGTTAACAGGAAACTGGAGAGAAATACTAAACATCCACATAAACACACATGCACGGGGTAATCTTGTCTTTATGGACCAAAATTAAATCAATTTAATCAATTTTAAATTGATTTTAATGGAAATAGGCCTCACAAGGGCATTGCTCTTATTAAGCAAAGGTTCCACCTGCTTTTTTCTGCACATTTCCCAGCTATTTATTATATCAGGAAGCATCACCCAGGAATGCAGAGAAGAGTTCTGAACCTGCCTGGTTCCCTCAGTACAAATTCCAGCTGAATTCCTGCCTGATTTCCCTCCCCAAAGACCCACAGAGCGTCTGGAATGAAATGCTCCATAAGAGCAAAATGGAACATTGTAAAAAAAAAAATGGGATTATGACTCAAAGGGGCTGCACAGGGACCTGGAGTCGTGTCCCACATTGATTGTGATATTTTACATTCCTCCCAGAATTCTGAAGGAAGATCCCAGAAACTCTGAATTGTCCTAACAGGTACTCATGGAGTTTGTCCTCAGCACTCCTCCTGGGGAAAAAAAATCCCAGGAAAGAGCCAGGGGAAAATCCTGTCCTGGATTAGAAATCTACAGCACTGTGCTATTCCACTTAATCTATTTCTTCCCAGCAGAAAATGAGTTTGAAGGATAAAACTTTAAAACCATGGAAGTGTGATTTGTAAGAATTTCCATGGAAAATGTGTCTTTTTAAACTGAGAAGTACGGGATTTATTTTCTCAAAGGGAATTTGAAACAAACATGAAAGAAACTCAAATATTTGGAACCAAGAATGGTGTTGAGATCCCCACATATGGTGGGAAACGTGGGGTAAAACCTGTGCTCACCCACACAGACAATGAGAGGAAATAAAAAATAAAATTAAAAAAAAAAAAAAAAAAGGAAAAAAATTAAATAGATAAAGCTACTGCTCAACACAACTCCATAATTCAACTGAACCCTGACCACGGTGAAAAACCTCCGTATTCTGAACAAGATTCTGATCACCATGTGCACACTCCAGCACAATCAAAGGTGAATAATTCATCATCATTTTCAAAGGCAAAGTATGCATCACTCAGCTTGGGGGCAGCACGGGGGATTTCACTGGCAGGATTTTTCTTTGGGGACAGTGACAAAGTGCCGCTCGCCAGCAGGAAACTGAAGCACTGAAGTGTGTTCCATGTGCCATAAATCAACACTGCAGCCACAGGATGTCTCTCTGGTCCCAACATACCATCAATTTTTCAAGAAGCTCCTTAAATAATGGAAAACGTGAACGGCGACAACAGTAATGAAAAATGAAATGTTTTGCACGCCAAAGACTTTAGAATAACACGGTTAATATGTTGCCTCTGCAGCTAAAGAAGCTTTTTTTATAGAAATCTTCTCCCAAAAAAACCCAACATGTTTGTCCCCCAAAGAAGGTGGAGAATCTTTGTTCAGGCTCTGAGCTCCGTGGCAGCTGTTTAGGAACAACCTGGTTCAAAACAGGGTTTCTTTCTGTGGTTTTAAAATCAACCAAGACAGCAAGTTCTGTGTTCCAGGAAGTGCTTGTACATCCACCCTAGGCTATCATTACACCTTCCCATCCCAGGGAGGGAAAAGCCTTCATGCAGAGAGTCCTCAAGAATAAAAAAAAAAGATTTTAAAAGGATGGTTTAAATCCTGGTGTGGAATAAAAAGGGAAATGATGAACTGGTCATGGATGAAGTCAATATTCACACTGAATGCTGAATGTCAGCAGTCACTGCTGCTCTTCCCCAGCCAGAAGCCAAGCTCAGTCATCTCTGACCTGTTTGTTTTTTCAGAATAAAGGGAAATAAAAGAACCCCAGGTTGTGTTAGTGGCACATGAGCAGTGAAGCACAGAGCCCCTGGGAGAAGGGAGCCTCACCCTGGGCCAGGAGCTGCCCCAGGAGCTGGGACAGGCCACTCCTGGCCCTGGGCCCTGCCCCAGGTGCCAGGGGACAGCTCTGAGCTGCCTCTGCTCCCTAAGCCAAGCCCAACAGGAAATGTTTAAGGTCCCCCCATCACAGTTATTAGACAATTCTAATTAAATAAATAAGCTAAGCATTTCTTCCAAGCACCTGGACTCGATCCCTTCTCCCTCCTCACCTTCTGTTCCCCTTAAAAAATACAAACAGAAAGCAATAAACAGACTTTTCTGATTCTTAGGAAAAGAATTTCTCATCTCCTGATCAAAAATAGGAAGTAAAAGCTGAAAATGTAGTTTTTACTGTAGCACTTTGCGAGTTACTTGTTTTGAAATATTTTTGCTAAAGATTAGTCCACTACTGAGCTGTAAAATGAATCAAAATGCAAGGAATACTCTTAAGAATACATCACTCACTAATTAAATGTTCTCACACAGGAGCTTGCTTACCCTATCAGGAGGTCAAACTGATTTTTCTCATTTTCTAAGCCACCAATTGATGGCTCCCAGGCCCCCCCAATGATGTCAAATTTTTCTGAATTTGAAGTAGCCCAAGTATTCCCTTCAAAACATTTGACATTCAGATTCTTGGAGGAGCTGTTACACTGCTGATGCAGAACATGCTCCCTAAATAAATCCTTTCCAGTTATTTCCTCCCATATCTGGAGTTTTTCACACATGAAGAAGTCACATCTCTCCTGCATCAGGCACTGAATCTTTCACAGACACGGCAAAGGGACCGAGAACTCTGCAGGTTCTAAAAGTTCAGAACATTAATGTTCAAATAACCTGGGCAGGACACACCTTCTAAAGAATAATGTTGCTTATGGATATTATTCCCTGTTCACAACTGCTTTCCTTCCCTTTTATTAAAAGCTCCTGAGGAAAAAGACATGTTCACTCTGTTATTTACTATCAGGACTCCCATCACTCACAGAGTGCAAACTTCTCGACTGTGAAAACTCATTTTCAATGCAGTTCCTACTTAAATAGGAGGGAAAATATGCAAGCAGCAAGTGTTAATTACAAGGAAATTGGAGCATGTGTTAACGAGCTACAACAATTCAGCTTGCAGCACTTTGACAAGTCAGAGCTCAGCAGTGAGAAACAATAATAGATTTTTCGTTCATTTTCCCGATGCTGTCTGCTCAGGGTATTGAAATTAACAGCGTAATAAAATATTCAACTGCCCAACTCTCAGGGTGTGAAATCCACAGGCCAAACGCTCATCTGCCAGCGTGGCAGATGATTTTTTTCGACACAATCTCCAATAATCTGCCACGACTGTCGCTCCGGATCGCGCTTTATCTGACGAGCAGCACCAGCAGCAAGGAGCTGCTCCGTGTAAAAAGCAAGTGCCACAGGGCACCTGAATTATTGCACAGCCTTTGCTGGTCACCACAGCAGTTCAGCAGAGTCATGAGCAGGGTGTTTGTTCGTGCTTTGCAGGCTGGGGTTGGAGAAGAGAATGCGGGACTCAAAGCACACGTGGGGATTTCCCCTGGGCTGAGGGAACGTTCCAGCACAAGGAGGAACAGAGTGGGAAAGGTCTCAGGGCAGGGACAGCCAAGAGCTCCAGTCCCAGTGCTCTGCACAGCAGCAGCAGTCACTGCAGGGCATTCCTTTCATATCACCTCACCCACATTTCCAGTCACCCAGAAGATTCACCTGAGTGCCTCTCCAGTCCTTTGGTTAGTTCACAGGCAGGCAGAGCGAGTTAAGGAAGCTGCAAACTCACACCAACAGCTTCACAACATCAGCCACAGTGAAAAAAATCAGCATTTCCAGAGGAGGATCTTTATAGATACTCCAATTACAGTCAAGCACTGGAAAATATGTTAAAAAAAACCCCAGAAACACGAAAATGTTTCATCCTTGAAACTGAAAACAAAAAAGGAGGAATGTGCAATATCATCTCTTCCCCTGAGCTGCCTCTGACACTTCTCTGACCTCCTGATGAGCCACCACAGTTCACAAAGCCACCTGGAAACTAGCTAGGAAAAAAACGAATAAAAGGGATAAAAACTTTTCCTTTGCTCAGGAGATCCACAGAGTAGCACAAGAACAGTCACAGGGACAGGGGGAAGAACCTGCTCATTCAGCCACAGGCTCCCAGATCATCTCCTCTAAGGTCTCAAAGCACCTCTAACATTTGGATTGTCTAATTTCCCAGAATTCAGGAAAATAATTCCCTAACTGGTGTGTACATCTATGATCCTCTCATACTATTTAAGAAGAAAAACAATTTTGCAATTATGCAGATTGTCAGTTATTATCCCCAAAGACAAAATGTTATCCTGGCCTGCTGTTGGGTAACCAAGCAGTGGGGAAAAAACAACCACCAAAACTAACAAAACTCAGACAACTCAAGGTCAAAAAATTCTAAAATTGAAACCTTCTAATAAATCATTAAAGTTTAGGAGAACACTTCAATTGTTCCTTTGCAGAATCCAGCAGTATTCTGGCTGTGAGTTTGCTGTAGCCTCTTGTAATCCCACAAGAAATGATCCAGCCAGGGTGTGAATTGCCAGCTCCAGCTGCAAATTTACTTTGGCAGAGTTGGATTGAACTGATGACATTAAAGATAAATATTATACACCTGGTTATACCAAAACTCTCATTCCAATTATTTCTGTGTGGAGTTTATCATTGTTTCTGCTGGTGGTTTTTTCTATTTGAAGCAATTTCACAGCAGTGTCCAAAGCAGAGCATAGTGCTGTGAGGGAATGGTTAAAATCTTCCCTCTCACACAAAGGTTTTTTACAGACATTTCTATGCCCAAGTCAATGGGAAAAGCAAACTGTAGACTTGAGGAATCACATTAAGATTTACAGAAGCTCTTGGAGCTCTCAGAAGCACCTCAGATAATTGTATTTTTGGATGACTGTGAGCGCCTCAACAGAGAGACAGTTTCTGTGACTGATATTGAAATGATGGAAAACAGAGAATTAAACTGAAAGTAGATACTGTATATGATTAATGGGGGAAAAAAACCATAAAACATAAATAAGCTGAGCTAAAGTTCAAAAAGAAAACTCCCAGTGCAGGGGAAGAGCAAAAAACAAGCAATGAAGAAATAATAATAGACAAGTAAAATGAAATTCTAGCTGCATTTATTAGGTGCAAATGTTGAAATTAATAATTTGGGAGCCATCAGAATTCAGCTTTTTTAGAGCACATTTTCCCCAAATCATGGCCCATCAGACAGGAATCACTTCTCCAAGATTCCCACCAGAGGAAAGATGAAGGACCAGCTTTAAACCTGGCCAGGAGCCTTTCCTTCCAAAGAGAAATAAAACCCCAAAGGGTCACTGTGGTGACAGTGGACACCAAAACAACTCCTGGCACTTCCAGGGCACTGCTCAGTCCAGAGTGCCAGGACAAGCCTCAGGGGTTGTTTCATCACTGCTCATCACCTGCTCCCCTTTGAGGCAGAAGGTGCCAGGATTCTGTCCCTAAAGCCCCCTGCACCTTTGGGCTCTCTCACCTGCTGTCACAGCAGCACTGCAGATGTCTGGCTCAAACAAATGAAAGAGAAAACCTCTCCCCTGGGAGCAGAAAGTGAGCATCATGATTAATTTATGATTATTTCGTAACTCACTCCTGAAATGCCAAACCTGTTTAAAGGCTTCTTCCTTTCCATCCCAAGGATGTTGGGCATTGGCTGCAGTCAAAACATCTAAAATTGGATGACACATTGAGACATTCTCCCTTCCTGTAGCGTTTGTAGGCTGTAACTGTGTCAATTACATTCTCCAACACTAAAATTGTGCAGAAAGTTAATGCTGATGTAACTTTAAAGAAGAAATTTCTGTCATAAATGACACAAACAGATCCCAACACGGTGCAAATATTTACACACAGGAGTAAATCTCTTCTTCAAAGCCCTCCTACAGCTGTCAACAGCAACATCAAGGAGAATATTACCCTTGATGAAGCATAAAACACAGAAATACACCCAGCAGAAAAAGTGCAGCATTTTTATGGGACTTAGTGGATAATTCCTCGGAGCCCCATCTATGGTGCAAAGAGCTATTTTCCTATTTAATTTCAAATTCACCTTTTAATTGCACGAACCTAATGGTTTCCAATTTTTCCTCCACACATAATCCAAGCGAAAAGACGCTGTGGAATGTTTCTCTCTTATCTGGATATTGTCATTTTACTGTCTCAAACTTCTAAAAACGAGCTTTTGGCTGGGGAGGAAATCAGACAGCATCAGGCCTAGTGGGGAAACCCTGCACTTGCTCAATGTCTGTGGCTCTTACATAGTTCCAGATGTTCAGAACATTAATAATGCACTAACTCAAAACCTCTTTTTGAAACTTTAGAATGTGCAAATTGCATTAAAACCTCTTTGCCCTCATTAATGGTATTGTTACAATCCCAGTACTCTGGAAAATGTTTTTTGGCATTTGTTTAACTTTGTGATATTGCCATTTACTCATTTTAACAGCCAGTGCTCAAATCTTAATGCTTTTAATAGGCTGAGCTAAACAGACTACCATCCTTTGGAAATTTATTGAAGTAATTTATTAAATAAGTAAAAGTTGTCTGAAAGCAGCATTGCTTTGTTTTATTGATGGCAGAAAAAATGGGTTTCTTATAATTTATTTACAAACCCATGTTTCAGGAAAGTTTTAGGAACAAAAATATTGTCCTTTCAGAGCTCTATTCATTGTCTGTAACTGAAGCACTTCCCGAAAACAGGGATTTCTACCAATCTCATGTGTCTCAATAAGAAAAGGCTCTGTCTGAAATGAAGAAGAGCCAGACGTCGAGAATTAATCATGAAATGAAATCCCTCCCTCAGCCTGTCATATCTGAGGGTGCCACATTTACCTCAGGCCAGGGCTGAAATCCACGTGGTCACAGCCAGAGGTTAAACTGAGGCTCCTCCTGTTGATTCCAAACAACTCCCCTGAACCTGAAGATTCCCAGTCTGCTGAAAGCAGCTCCACGCTGCTCAGAGTTAATTAATATTGTTAATTCCTGCCTGTCTGGAGCTGTGGGAGGGTGCCAAGAATGGTTTGTCAGCACAAGGGCAAACAACACCTGCCTGAGAGTCCTGGGCAGGTTTGGTGGATACCTGACACAGGGAGAGGAGCTCCAGCCCAAAGGGATTTGCTGTCACCCAATCCTGGCTGCTCCCACTCCAGAACACATCATCAGCCCAGAGAGCAGGGAAATGGGATGAGACTGACAGAGCCTGAACTCTGAACTACCAGCTCCTGAAGACAAATAAAATCTCTACTGTGAAATTTAGCATTTATTTTTGCAAGTGTCATCATTATAGCCTTACTCCAAAATCCTCAAGGAGAACAGCCAGTGCAATGCAGCATTAATCATTCATATGCTAATTTATGCTAATTGATCATGGAATAGTTTGGGTTACAAGGAACTCTTAAATGAGATCCAGTCCAAACTCCCTGCTACAAACTCGGGTTTTCAAGCAGAGAATTCTTATCAATTCCTGAATTTTCCTGTTGAAAACACTCATTCAAACCCTTTTCAACTACAACTGGACAAATTTTGCTTCCAGGTGGTGACTCCTCAATTAGCAAACCCAAATTAACCAACAATGCCTCAGGGAACACACCAAACCAAACCAACATTAACATCATTGTCCAAAGCTTCTTTTGTTTTTAAAAAAAAAAAAAAAAAAAAAAAAAAAAAAAAAAAAAAAAAAGAAAAGAAAAAAAGCTACTAAGAAAGGTCAGTTAATTCATCATGATGGATTATCACTAAAATTTATAAGCATTAGCATTTTTCTCCTTGCTGGCTAGGCTGACTTTGATATGACACATATTGAATGAATCATCCAAGATGCAGGCACCAAGGCAAGATATATCTTAATGCAGACAGGTTGGCAACATGAGCCCTAATGGGCCTTATCTTAATCTTGTTTAAAAGCATCTTAGATTTCTGAGCAATCTTTTCACCTTCTGATATTCTCTTTTATAGAGTGTTTTTTTGCTGGAGCTGCTACTGATTTTCACATAAATGCATTTTTGTTGCATAGTATCACCGGTTTTAGGAGCCTTAAAAATGATGGAGGGTTGGAATTTAGTGAATGTTAAGAGCAAGCTGATTTTTAAAAAAGTCAGTGTGCCACAACTCCAACAATGATACTAAAAATTTCCATGTTGTTTGTGAATTACCCCACACGAACCAGACACCTACCAAATGTGGGGATGTACAGCTGATGGGTTGTTTGCCCATTCATGTATTTTTTTTCCACTGCATTAACTCCATATATTTGCCATTTTAAACAGTCAGTCTTCAATTAAAAATACATTTACTCAAATACCTGGTTAAGATAAAGGGAAATGTCTCTACTACTGTTTTTTTCTCCATTCACATTGTAGGTAGTAATTCCAAACTGAAATTCAATGTACATACCAAACTAAATTCCAGCTCCATCAAATTACCTGGATAGAAAGTACTTAAAATTCAGAGCATTGTCCTCAGCCTTCCAGATATGAAAAAAACCCTTTATCTGTCACTTATTCCAAAGTTGAACCTCAATTCATAAAACAGATTGAGCCATCAAAAAATCTGCTTAACTCATAAAAGTGAGGTACATGACCATGTGTATTAATCAGATCCTGACAGCCTTGAAAAATTCCTTTGAAGGCTACAGCATTTTAAAGAGAGGCAGCAATTTCCTGTGAAAATCACTTTTGAAATGCAAATATTCTGTGTGATGATGAAGGAACCTTGTTTTCCCTGCACTAATGTGCTTACATTATTCTGTATTTTCAACATATTAATCTCAGACTTAAAGGCAACCCAAGCCCGAATAAAAGTAGTAGGAAGAAAAAGGGCATCCATAGAAAAATATTGGCAATGTGATTTCAAAATATCATCCTTCAATTGTCTGCAATTTCTATTTATCAATACTTTGCTGGGCTCGGGGAGTGTTCCTACAAAGAACAGAACACTCCGTGTGTGTGGGGTGACCTTTCAGTGAGGCAGAAGGGCAGGGAGGGGGAAGGTTCCAGAGCTGGCCAGAAATTGTTTTCCTCCTTTATTAAATGTCATTACCGAGTCTCTCTGTACTTGCAATTCACATTACTATTCTCATCAAAACTTTCATAAATATTTGTCAGGCCGATATTTCATAAATATTTGTCAGATTAAGTCTCCAACATGACACACTTGGAAAGATAAGGCTTGGAAACTGGAAGATGCTCCAGTTAAATTCTTTAAATAAATTGGAGATTTCCTGTCAGATCATTTCCTTTGCATGGAAGCGCAGAGTTTTGTGAGGTTAAATAAATTTATGGTCGGTAATCCGCTTTCTTCAGGGGCTTACATTACCTGGTCTGATGTGGTCACCTAATGGTTACTGTCAGGAATTGCACTGTGGTTCCAATTCCTGAAGACACCCAGGCAAGAAACAACCCTCCCTCTGCAACCTGCCAGTTAAATAACGAAAGATGATGGGTTTGTAAAAAAAGAATAAAAAGCTTTTATTTCATTTTGTAAAATATTCTCTGTTTAGGATGCTTAGGGATGAGGGGAAAGGTCTGAAATTCTATTTCCATCATGTTGGGGTTTTTAGTCATTTAGTAGGATTTCTTTGAGATTTTTTTTGAGAGGTCTTTGTGTTTTGTCTGTTAAAATGATTTTTAAAAAATTATAAGTAATCATTTTAAATTTAGAAAGTCACACCCTTGCAAGCACCACAAGAAAAATGAGTATGAGTTACAGAATTATCTTGCAGGTTTATATTCCTGTTCCTGACCATAAACAGTAACAACAAATAGAGAAGAAAGCAGAACTACTGGGAGATCCAGATTAACCATAATTAGATAACTGTTGTCAGTGAAATTAGATATTACATAGTTTGAAATGGAGAAATTTGATTCCTTTCAGCCAATGTCAGTGAGCAATTCCCCTGACTAAAGAAAAATACACTCCAATCTCCAATGCACTGAAATGGAACAAGAAACGAGGGAAGGAGAAGCTAACTGGATGAATTCTGCATTCTGATAGCACAGAGAGAACATGCAAAGGCACTCGTGCTGCTGAGTTATATAGAAAGTATCATTTCATTATGTGATTTTTTTTTTTTTCATTAATAAACGATTTCTAAACCTTCAGGGAAACGACACAAGGAAAAGCTATGGATCTGGCTGGTTTGATGGTAATGCTAATTGAAATGATTGGCTGTGTTAGTAAGTACATCTGCTGAGGAAAACCAAACATGTTTGCTCCTGAAAACAAACCTGAATGCCAAGCAATAACAATATAATCCCACTGTATCACAGTCCATTTATTTGATAAACATTTCGTTATGCTGATGCACAAAGCAGATCACACAGCGCATTCTCAAAGGCGTGTGGTATGAGGGGAAGAACAGGAATTCAGCTTTCCTTACCTTATAGGATGGCAAAAAGCACAGAATCCCCTGGCCAAGTGTCTGACAGACGGAGAGCAGCAGAGCTCCCACCTCGTCCTGGAACTCGAAGGTCTCGGTGTGCTGGAACGTCGCGCACAACTTGCGCCCGTTGGGGCCCGCTCCGACCGTGCCAACCCAGACCTGGGAGAAATTCACAGGGAGAAAGGGAATGCTAAACCAGGCTGCACGGATCACAGCAGCTTCAGTAAGGAAATTTTAAGTGTGAAAGAAACAGTTCTTAAAGTAGTTTCGGTACCTGAAGTGTGGTAATTGATACGTGGTGGCTGTTAGCAATATAGCACGGGCAGGTTTTTCAGGGAAATGTGTCTAAAAATCGCCTCTTTATTAATTTGGAAATGTCTTTTTTGCACTGCATTAAGCCTGGGCCTTTCTTTTAACTGACAGAATGGGTTTGCCACCCCTTTGATTTGGGTTTTGTACCATGGGCAGCATCAGAGCTCAGGAGAGGGAGCAGCCACGGCCAGTTTACCTGGGAATTCCGGATAACATGATTCGCCTCCAGCTGAATGGAAAACTTCACCCCCAGCTCTGAGGAGAAGGAATCCATGGGAGAGAGTGTGCCTGATGTCAGAACAATCGTTCTAACTTCATTTAAGTCAGAAAAAGCCTAGGTGGGAGAAAGAAAAGCAGGAATTTAGAAAACCCACACAACCCCTCTGAGATCTGATGCATATTTGTTATCACTCAGATTGTTTTAGGTTTTTTCACACTCAGCTCACCACAGCAGGGTTCAAGCACCAGAAATTCAGCATGTGCACGAGAGTTTTCTGCCTTGAACTCTTCCTGTGCTTGGGCCTCGTGAAGAAGGAACTTGTATCTGCATCATCACGTTGGTTTTCAGTCATCCAGGTGTAAGTTTGTTGTAGAGCAACCCTGTAATCATCTGCAAACCTACAGAGAGAGAGAAATATCAGTAAAAATGACAATGAAGCAATCAAACAGTGAGCATTCAGCTCATAAATGTTAGGCCTGACCTGCTGTTCTCTTTGAAGAGACAGGAAAGGACCATGAACAGGCCTTTGAGCACGATCTGTGTTGCAGGGCTCACAACTGGCACCTCAATAAGTTCCTCTCTCCCATGCATAGACACGTTTTCCTCTTTTTCCAGGACAGCAACAAGATGTTTCTGCCAGAGGTAAATTCCATATTAACAACATTCTAAGTGTCCTCTCAAAAGCAAAGTTAATAAAGATACAAGACTGTCAGCTCACTGCTTTAAAAGTTCATTTAAAATACCTATAAAGTCAGAGGGAAAGGGGCAAAGAAGGGCCAAGGGAAAGGGAGCAATACTTTCAATTTTTAACAATGCTTTTAACATATCTGGCTTACACAGAAAGGAGGAGTCAACTTGAAAATAGGGTAAAAACATTTCAACACTCAATAAAAATGCAGCTGGATAGAACAGGCAAAAACACCACTGGCTGAATGGTTCAATTCAAATAATTGTATGTGAGCAATTTTATCCTTCAAAACATTGATTCTCCACAAATTCCAGTAGCTCCAGTGGATTACTCCTGAGTTTTCAGCAGGGATCATTTTCAGACAACTTTTCAGTGTTGCAGTAAATGAAAAGCTCTGTTTGCATTTAACTTACGTGCATTTTAAGATGTTTAACACCATCAATATTACACACGGTGGTGCTCATTCATACAGCACACAGCATTACCTGTAAAATGGGAAAAGTAATCCCAGTTATTCCCATCCTGTGCAAAAAGCTGAGCATTTCTTTGCCACTCCACACCTTACAGGCAGTTTCATAGGCTCTCTCCACCAGCTGCCCAGAGCTCTCCTGCAACCAGCTGAAAGAGAGAAAAAGCAGAAATCATTTCAGCATTGATTTTAGAGATTTAGAGACACTTTGCACGTACAAAGCAAACCTCAAAAATTGCACCAGACTTCTAAGATGATGATAAATGTTTTACCACATGTAAGGAGAGAGGTTCTGCTTTTCCTTTATGCCTGTTTTTCACTGTTGAACTCCTGTGGAACTGCTTTGGATGCAGCTCATTGGAATGAGAAGAAAATTTCTCCCCACATGTTTATACTTCATATAATAGATAATAAAGAAAAGGAATTAAAATGTAATTTCCTTTTATGATATGTCAGGCTCGTTCAAGCAAGACTTCTGCTGCATATCTAAAGCCACTCATCACTACTCCAACTGCTGCAGGTTGCTTTATCATCCCTGTAACCTGCTGACTTTCCAATTAAGAACAAATCCTGAGGCATGAAATGAACACTTTTCATATTTACTCATGGAAGGGAAAGTGGGGTAATAAAAAGTGCACTTTTATACCTACCCACAGGTATTGGCAACTGCTGCAACTAGAAGCAGAATTATAATTGCAATACAATGCAAAATGTGATTGACTGCTAAAAGCAGGAGCTAAACACAGAGCTGATCTCATTTGTGGCAGAGCTGGAATTTTCTCTGAGTGAGCACGTGCTCCCTCATCCCTGCAGTACCACAAGACCTTGTCTCTGCTGGAAAAGCAGGCAGCTCCCTCTCTCCCAGGAAAGGCTGGAGCTGTCTGCTCCATCAGAAGGCAGGAGGCATCAAACAGACAGCTGTCAGTGCTGCAACAGCTCAAAAGATTTACCTGCAAAACCAGTTCATCATTATCAACTCAAGAGCAAGGCTCTGGGACTGTTTCAGTTCTAGATTTCCTGCCCTGTCACCACAAATAATCTGATCCATGGAACAATTAAAATATAACTTCCCTTCTGCCAGGTTAAATGCAAACAAAACCCCACAAATACTGCCACAACAATCATTTCTTTGGCTGTAATTTCCTTTATCTCGTTAAGGAATGGTGATCACTAACACAGGCAGAATTTGGCCACAATTCCTCCAATGTGACATCAAAAAGACCTGGAATTGAAATTAGGACAAGGCCCCTATGACAGGAATTTAATAGATTTACAATGGATAAAACACTACAGGAAGTGTAAAATGTTTCCCTGTTACGAACTTCAAACACCATCACATACTTTTGAAATAATAAATGCAAATACAAACTTAACAGAATGGACAAAAAGCACCAAAAACCACCCTAAATTCTCCAATAAACTCCATCAAACATTAAAGCATTTACTTGCAAAGCCTGTTATATTATTTTTTGAGCTAAGCAGGAAAGATAAATAAAATTAGCTTGATTCCCAGAAAGCTATCTCTGGTTTTAAAGTGAAAATTGCTGTATGCAGTATTTCCAGGAAAAGAATGAATGGATGTTGCGCACATGCCCTCAATTCCAGGAAGAGTATTTGCTGCTTCCCTCAGTACCAGAAAATTCCACTGTTGACACAGCATATTCCATTGATCAGTGCTGCTAAATGTGCATCTCAGCAGCGGGGCCTGCCAGCACACCTCCACTGCTCTAGCTGCAAACTCCTCCCAGAGGTCACTGCAGCACCTCTGTGGCACTAAGCCCATCCTTAAGTGCTTTCTGGAATGAGGGCCCAGCATCTTTACAAGTAAACTAAGATTTAATTTTTTTTTTAGCTCCCCATGCATTTGGCAAAGCCATGTCAATGTGCAGGGGCATTTTACCTATTACTGCCTCTTTACACCCACTCTGCTGCTTTCCAGCAACTGCTTTTCATGCTGCTGGCAGATTTGCCAGGACAATCAACCTTAGTTTTCCTGATAAGGTTAAAAAGCTTGAGGCAATCAAATCTTCAGCCACGCTGTTCTTATCTTTTACTGAAGTTTAACATTTGAAATATCCAAGGTAGGAGAATTGGCTTCTGCCAAGCAGAAAAAGTGCCTTGTCTCTGTGTGACACAAACATTAACTCTGGGAAGGGAGTGAGGATGGGAGAGTGAAACTCTCCTGTGCTGTGCTGCAAAATGAAGATACTGCACACACTAACCTCAGTTAACTGCAAAGCCACTTGTAGTATTATTCACTTTATTCTGCTGACTTTGATACTTTTACTTCACCCAAAAGACTTTGCCCTGGACCCTTGTTTCTCCCTGGGCTTCTGTCCATTTCCTTTTATTAAATCCCCTCTCATGATTTTCAACTTATGTCCAGCTCTCCCCTCCCAGGAAGCTGTTTCCCAGAGGAAACAAAGGGCATGACTGACAAATTCACTTTCGACTAGGAAGAATTTGGTGGATTCCAATCTGATTCCAAGAACAGATTCCAACTCATTCCAAATGCTTCCTGTCCAAGGCTCTGAAAACATTCTATAAACATGAACTGATTCATTCTTTGACAAAATAATGCTATTATTATTTGTCAGATAAGCAAACAGAAACGTGTGAAATACAAAATCCATCTTAAAAAAATTTTCATACCGAGCTTTACAAACCAAGAGTCTAAAAAAGCCCCCATAAAGAGCAGCACATGATTCAAGACTTTTCAAAAGAGAACTTCAACGTTTCCATGTGAGACCAGCGGATTTTTTAAATACATCAAACCCTGTGGATTCCTTAAATCAACATAAATCCAACAACTGCACAGCTTTAAGTGTACCTTTGTTGCGTTTCACCTGATGCAACAGAGTAACTTATGCCATCTAAAGGTGATTTTAACCAATATTAACTGATAAAAAGGAAGAAAAGTTGCCTTACTTTATCAAGGAGCAGCACACAGCTCGGAGGGGCTGATGATGCTCCTGCCTGATGTTGTTGTTGACCATGACATCGAGCTCCTCGCGGGCAGCTCGGAGCTGGCTCTCGCTAACGCCGAAGCTCACGGACTCCCGAGCACAGTCCTCAATGTTGTGGGCTTCATCCAAAATGACTACCTGGCCTTTCAGCTTAATGTCCATCTGGAAAAGAAAGGTCTTGTCTAGTAAAGCAGAGTGAAAGACATGAGAAACAGCAGCTGACAGGATGCTGTTAAAAATGCATATTCTGTATCACAGTGTAAATGAAGCTTTTCAGGTTTTGAGTCCATTTCCATAAGCTAGAAAATATCCAAGAGGGGGTAAAACCCCAGGAGTTATTTTGTAGAGAGTATTTTGGACATGAACAGGATCTCAGCTGACCACAGAAACACAATATCCAGTGGGTAACTCCTTTTTAACTCAGCTCTTGGCCCTGCTCACCAATATACTTACACTGTCCCGGATCTGTGGGTCCAGGAGATAATTGTAGGGACAGAACACGATGTCTGCCCCCATCATGAGCTCCCTGGCTGCAAAATAGGGACAGGCACGAAGCTTCCTGCCCAGGCTCACCAGGTCCTCAATGTCCCAGGCCTGGCACACAGGCTGCAGGGCATGGTGCTCAGTGAGCTTGTGAACACCATGGTAATAAGAGCAGGACCTGCCCTGAAAGCAAAGAAGTACAGAGACTCAGTGGGTACAAGAAATAATGAAAACCAAGCAGGTTAAAATTTTCCTAAAGTCCTCCAATGTTCCATGCATTTGGCTGTTTCTTGGAGACATTTCTAACAGCTGCTTTTTATGCCAGACAATAACACCTCATGTCAGGTAAATCCATGTTTCTGAAATGTACATCCATAAGGGACACTTCTTTTTCCTTCATTTATAAACCCAGACATAATTTAAGTCTTATTGCAACATTAACCTGGCAGTCATAAATCTTACTCCTGTCACCGTAAGTTTTTGCAGTATTGCAACTGTGCATCAACATTTTCTAACAATTAATATTTAATTTTAATGTCACCAGGTGGCATTTAACCAACACAATATAAAGAAGTAAAAAAACGTTACTCACTGCAGCTGTTAAATCTGACTTTGTTTAATGAGTGCTCGTTTTCTCAAACAGAATTACTCACGTGTTTTCCTTCCAGCAATTCTACACACATTTCATTCCTGTTCCCACTGTTGGACACCACTGGATGGATACAGGTATAATCCCTGCTGGAAAGGATTGTCATGGGGACACAGGAATATGCTGTCCTCTTCAGCTCCCTGCTGATCTGGGTTATTTGTTTGTGTGTTCTTGTCCCAAAAAAAATTTTGGGAACACACGACTGATCTCCATTTTCTTTCTTCTTTGTGTGGCTGGGGTCTTTACCAGTTTCTTTCCCAGAAGAACAGGAACACTCAGTGCAAGGGCCAGGAGGCTGCAAAGCCAGACAAAAAGAATGATTCACAAAATCCCACTGTGAGATGAATGTGCTAAATCTGCTTTTGGTCTGGAAAGTGTCCCCTGGGATGGGCTGGGTCAGTCACCAGGGCTGCCCTTGGAGATGCAAAAAAGTTCCAAAATGTTAAAGTACCACATCCTTGTGCCTGGAAATCCCTAAAAAGCCCCACCCTTCCAGCAATCACAATTTTATCATAACCAAATCAAAGAATTATCAATCCAGTGGAATACTGACAGGTGAATAATGCAAATGAAGCTTGTCACATTGAAGCTTCAGCTCAGGACACTCCTGTTAAAAAGCAAGAATCCAAACCCTTTAAATGAAGAAAACTCGGAACAGACACTCAAATTAAAATAACTATTTTCCTTAAAGCAAGCAGAAGAACTTGCAGACAGTTCAGGAACTCTGTGTGCAGATAAAACAGACTACACCACACATTCTCCATTAGAAACATGTTTGCTGTGCCTTTCTGCCAAAGGCCATGGAGTAACCAGGAGAATAAAAGAAACATAGACAATAATTCTAAACAGAACCTAATCCTGTAAAATATTTGTTAAGAGCTTTTTTTTTTTTCTCCTTCCTGAGAAGCACCGTGTTTCAGAACATTAAATACTGGAACAACTGACATGAAATTGTCAAAATGAGCTTGAAGAGACACATAGGAAAGAAGGAACTCAAGTGTAACCATGTCCAAACACACCACTCATGAAAAATAACGAGTTCTGCCAGTGTCAGGGAGTTTGTCTTTGGGCTGCAGGTGGTGGTGCAGGTATCAACATGTAGCTGCCCAGTGCAGGACTCCTCCCTCCCCTGAACTGTAGCAGTCAGATTATCCATTCTAAACAAATGCTAAGTCATGCTGTGTGTTACACCACAATTCTGGGGATCAAGCTGTCTTCAGCTTCCACTCCAAGGAGAAGCAAGTTTGTGTTTCCCTCAGCCCCACTCAGCCTTGTCTGCCATTAAATATTACAATACATGATAGAAAGCATGTAAATGTAACCCTCTGGAGCTGCCACTCACTGGGATAAAAGGTTCACTGATGTGCCAAATAAACAGGCCTCAAAGCAGATAAAGTTACACCCATGCTGGAATTGTTACATTCCCCTCTCAGGTTGCCAGGAACAGCAGATTTCATTACCCTGTGCTGCCACATTAAATAGCCAGTTCCAAATATCCTGCCTCCTATATTGAATAATTACTTATTCACTGAAAGGATAAAAAGAGGAGTTATGAATGGGGCTCTTGTCACCAGGCAAGCAGGAAACAGCTGACATATGGTATATGTTACATACGTGCCATGCCCAGCTCTGTGCTCACACACAAAGCTTCAGTGCAAATGTTACCTGGATATTTCTATCAGTCAGCCTCTGCTCTGCTCCTGGAAATAATGAAAACCACATTACAAAGCTAAAAATTAATTGAACTGGAGCAGTGACTGTGTAGGGCCTGTAAGAACATGTCTATTTTTTAATTTTCATCCAAGTCAGATTGGGTTTTCAGAGGGAAATACACTAAGATGAGAGTTTACCACTAATATTTCACTGCTATGCTAAGCCATAAAAATAAAATAATAGAAAAATATTAGGACCCATCAGGCAGCTGTTTTGCAAGAGTTCTTAGAACAACAGAAAAATGCAGCTCAGATTAATTTATAAAAACATGAACAGAAGGTTCTCCTATGATGAGCTTAAAATACCAGATATTATTCTTTTCATAAAAAAGAAATAAAGTCTTCTTATGTGTGAGGCTTATAAATTACAGTGTTTTACAGGTGGGCTTAAAAGTTTGGTTTAAGAGGTTTGGAATTGGTATAATACTGGTATTAAGAAGCACTTTAGCCATTATTCCAGTACTAAAATGTTACCTTTAACTTTGAAAAAAGTTTTATGTTCAAAAAGCACTCAAACCCACAATATTGAGAAAGTTGTAAACTCAGGCTGATTTTATAGTAAGCAGTTAAGAAATAAAACTGCCTGCAGTAGTCACAGCATTTCTGAAAGCCACAGACACCATTAGCCCCAAATACATTAATAAATAAAGGACCTTTTTAGATGGTCCTTCATAATGAAGAAAAACTTTAGAAAACTGGTGAAAGCACAGTTTAAAAGTTGAGTTCTTCACTTTCGACATTACTCAAATGACTCAATTTGCACTTGAATCCTTAAAATACACCTTTAGATTTTATTAAAGGTGAATTATTTTAATTCTGTATTTCTCTAAGAAGAACCAACTGTGGATATCATATAGCAACACCTGATGTGGTGCTCCTCTCTCATTCCTACAGCAGAAAGGAAAAAAAACCTCCCCATGAACAAGGGGTTTCCTTGGCAGTGATGCCCCAAAGCACAAATTTTTACAACTCATACCACAGAGATACTGGTTAAGATGTAACAAAATTAGAAAATGTTTCCATTTATCTATGAAGGAATTAAGGCAGGAGGCTGAGTAGAAATAATTCATATTAAGACAACAGAATCGTATTTCTTAATACCCTCTGGCTTCAGAACTAAACCTCTTTTTAGCTGTTGGAATCTGAACGAGGGATTTCATTTGGAAGAGGGAAAAAAAAAAAATCCTCCTGTACTTTCTGCAGTGTTTAATGAGAAACACCCAGGAACAGATGCCACTAGAGATCAGATATCAGCCTATATGGACCTTAGGCTAATGCAGCTTGTTTGTACCTCTGTCAGGGCTAGATAAAACAGCCTATCACATCAATATTTATATAGCAAAAAACATGGAAGTCCGATTAAAAAAGGAATAATCAAGTCCACCAGCCTGTCCTGTGTGTAAAATAGAGCTAAACAAACACTGGGGCTGTGATCTTTGAAACACAAAGAGGTAAGAGGAGTTCTTCATATCTCCATCTACATTTCCCAGCTACAAAGGCACCCGAATGCTGCAGCAGTGAATGTCTCTTGTGTGAAATATCACACAAGCACAATCTAGGGGAGATATCAGCAGTGACATTAGCAGAGCTTTTCAGCTGCTCCTTTGGAGGCTCTCAGAAAGGGCAGCATTCTGCTGCTGCTGCAGCCTCTTGATTAAAGCACACAAAGCAGCTGTTTATCCTCCCCCAGTCACCAGCAGGTGAACCCGGTTCAATATTTATCACAGGCTTTCACAGATCACTGCTAACCAAGCAAACGTTTTAATTAAGCTGGAACTTGCTTCAAAGAGCTCATTCAAAACGTCAATCAGCAGGAAAAGGATCAGATACGGTGTCAGGTGAGAGCGTGTAATACAAATCCACAACTTTCTTCATCCCATCGTGGTAAATTAGCCCATTCTGGAGTCCAGACCCTGATTGTAACAGGCTGCCAGTCCCCTGGAATGTGTAACAGAAGTCACTCAAACCCCATTGTGCAGGTTGTAAGCAATATGTTAAACTGCAATGGGCTAGCACATTAAGACAGATTCTTTTCACAGTTGTTTTTTGATACCCCAAGTGTTTGTTACACTACTCTCCATTTACTGTTTACTTTCTTCCCCTGGTGGAAATGGGGATTCCTTAACGCAGCTGCCCCAGTTTCTCAGGCCATATGCTTTGACAGGAGTAATCAGGAGAGTACCCTGAGGGTACAATTTCCCCTTTAGACTCACTCTGGAACTTGCAGGAGCTAATAGCAGCAGGCAGAGATGGATTCCCAGGCTGTGGAGTGGGAACAGCCTCACTCACATCTGCAGGTGCTGTGATGCAGCAGGGCTGGGCAGCACCTCTGTGCTCTGACAACAACCAACCCACTCTCCCTCTTGGAGAATAAATAGGACTCGCTAAAAAATCTGCTTTAAGCAGAGGATTGAGCACTGTAAAACACAGGTTATTATTCAAAGGCAGGGCTGCCTCAGTGAACAAGACAATGCTGTTATCACATTAATACACTGTCCATGAAGCTCTGTTGGCTTCATTTCCTAAGCCAGGCTAGAAAAGCATTTTTACACCTCACAGCCTGTGCTGTGATGCTCTTCCTGCTCTAAACCAAATGCAGGTAAGGCTCAGAACAATTCATGAGAAATAAGGCTTTACCTTCTGCAATCTTCTTGAATCCAGACAAGTTCTTGTTCTACTAAGAGAAAAGTTGATCACAGCAAAATAATACCTCATTCTTTCATGCTTGAAAAGAAACTTAAGAGAGAAATAACCCTCCTTTCTTCTTAACTTTAACAGAAATAATCCCTTTTTTCTTAACTTCAACAGAAAAAAACTCTTTCTTTCTTCTTAGGTTACTTCTTTCTAAAGATGCAGCCAACAGTATACTGTTTAGTTTTCCATTTTCCTCTAGACAAGAAAATTCTAGAAGTTTTAAATCAAGTTTTTCATGTACCCACACTGAAGCACCAAAGGACGTTTTACAATCAGGAAGGTGGGAAGCTCTTTTTATTTGAAAATCAACAGCACACTCTGGTGGCCTTTGGATTTCAAGCTACCAACAGAAGCTCAGCGGCACAAAGCATTCCAAATCTTACTCAAAAATCTACAGAGCCTTCCAAAATTAATAGAAACTACCTCCCATCAAATGGCCTAGAATACAAATCCACTTTTGTTGAGAAAATATTTAGCTCCCAGTGTCTTACAGCAATCCTAGAGCCTTTGGTTTCCTTTGTGGTTACTACATCACTGACATCACCTGGCCTCACACTCAGCCCTCCACTGCCTCACATTTCTTCTTCTTCTGCTTTTGCTCCAACAAACATTCATGTTAAAATCTGTTTTCAAACAGGAAGAAATGCAGAAAATGCCTAACAAAGCTGCAGAAACAGGTGTAAATCTATATCTTAACTTCTGATGTGATACTTCAGCTACAGAAAGTGGAAATAAAAAACAAAACAGTGAGGAACCTTTGCATTAGCTGCAATGTTTGCTCAAACATCACTCAGCTGCATTTCATGCATAACCCCTTCACATAAAATATTGTTTAAAACTCTTCTTGAACTACCACTCCTGATGTAAAAGATACTACTGAATTACTCACTGTTTGAGGAGAAAAAGTAGCTGTTTTCATGCTTTTTTCAGAGTGAACAATCAGCTCTCCATTTTTTCTCTGATTATAAACTTCTAAAGCATCAACCAACTGCACTCCTTTTGCCAAGCAGTGACGTTTTCTGACCTGCTGGGGAAAGAAACAGTGTAAAAATGCACTGGGCACAGGGATGTGCTCACACTGGCACTCCAGGTCTTGTTTCAGCTTTTAGTAACTGGGCATCAACAGTTTAACCAAACCTAAGCCACACAAAAGTCAGCAGAGAAAGCTATAAAGTTTTAACTATAAAAGAATCTGTAGGTATTGCTGAGATTTTCTGCTTTGCTTTCTGAGTGTTACAAAACTTACAGAAATTACAATACCATCAAGTGGGAATAAATATATTTTGGGGCTATTACTTGTTTAAATGTGAAAGATTTTAGGACAGGGTAAAATGAACAATTTAGTGCAACAATGGACTCCCTGTAACAAGAATAAAAATGAATAAAACCCTGTCACTCTTAACTGTGACATGACTCAGTTATTCCCCACATCCTCCCCTTTGACATGAACTGGGAGTTGAGAGTTTGGTTGAACTACACCCAGATTTATCCCAGTGCCCATCAATCTGCTCACCTGCTGCTCTGTTTCTAAAGGACGAATCCTCTTCCTGTCCACTTGAAAATCATCTTTCTCACTGTCACAAAGGGATGACTTCTTTTTGGCAGACAGTTTTGAAGCTAGTGTTTCCTTTTCCTTACATTCTGTAATGAACAAAACAAAATAGAAGTCCATGACTAGGGATGCATTAAATAAGGATTACATAAACATTTTAAAATGTAATTACTAGAGAATACTATTAATAGATATGGAAATATATATTTTATATACCTATATTTACTAGCTATATAATTACTATATTAATATATAGTACTTAAGATAATAATTATTGTTTTATTAATATAATACACTATAAAATTATTGTATACTAATTAATATGTGATATATTATTAATATATAATGGGTATATAAATCAATGTATATCTAGTATATTAATTAATATAGAATGACTACAACAATTAATAAAGAACTACTATATTAATATCCATAATTTTAATAAATATATATGGAAATATAAATATTTCCTATCTAATATATATAGGAAACTGTGTTAGACAGTTAATTAATATATAATTATTATATTATTAATATATAATTACTATATAATTATATTTATATGTAATTACTATATTATATATATATATATATAATTACTATATTTTAATATATATAATTACTATAAATATACATGGAAATATAAACATTTTCTATCTAATATACATAGGAAACTGTGTTAGACATTTCTAGACCCATGAACCACTGGGCAGATCTCATGCAGGGCAGAACCATGTCTGGTATTATGATGGTAAAAGAAACATCCCTGGCTGGAAAGCTGCAGAATTTTCGATGCCTCCAGATGAAGTTACCTGTGTTTGTCAGGGGGCTTCCAGGATTTCTGGAAGCTGCTGTGTCAGGATTGCAGGCAGGAGGAGGAGCACTGGGAGTCCCACTGGTTGCAGCCCCGTTGCTCCTGGGCTGGGAGTGACACTTGCAGCGACAGGGTGGGGATGGCTCTGCCTTCCTGCCCTCCTTGTCACACGATGAGCTCGGCGCTGGTTTCTCTGGGGTAAAAAGTAATTTGTCCGTCATTAAAAACCACTCCAGACTGGGCAGGAGAGCCAGAGGTGCACAGCAGGGAAGATGGAAGGTCAGGCAGCAGTCAGGAGCTGCACCAGCCGTGGGCAGCCTCTGCAGAAGTGCAGTGCACAGAAAGGAAAACACCTCCCTCCTCCCAATCAACCCACGAGGATGTTCTCCCAAAGTTCCAGCAGCCACATTCCCTCAGGGGATCTGACCCCAGCTTAGCATCACTGCTCTGTGCTGCCATTAAGGCAAAGTGTCCAGTGCTGGACCCAGACCTGACCCCAAATGTTTAAATAAAAACCAATTAGTCATTTTCTAGTTTGTAATAAAACCTGTGCAGACACTAAGACACTCACCATACAAAGCCTGCTGCCACGACAATGCAGAACAAAGTAATGCCAAGCTTTTGCCACTTCCTGTGGGGCTCTCCAGCAAACAGTGCTGCCTGGTATTCAAGCCTTTAACAATCTTTAAAGAGAATAAAAGAAACAGAATGAACAGAAAACAAAGCAGATGTCTTTAGGTAATCTCAGCAATAATGTCCTAATGTCCAGACTAAACTTTTCCTGGCACATCTTAAGGCTGTGTCCTGCTGTCCTGTCACTGGGTAAAGGTTTTTAAAAATGTTTAAATATAAACGCAATAATTCATTTTGAAAAGTTCTCCAAAAGAAAAGAAAACTCACTGAAATACTATTATACATAATTAATCAGTTTAAACAATGTGTTTACTAAATCATTCCCCCCCTCAAAACTGGAACATCTGCACACAACTGTTCTTAGAGCACACCTAGACAAATAACCACATATTTACACCACATGGAACTTGTTCCTTGACATAAATGCTCCCAAATCCAAACTGCACTTCACCATCCCCTAATCAGGGCCCAGATATTCCACAGCACAGAGAACACTGAGTGGCTACAGCTGAAATCCTCAAGATGCTGCAAGCTCTGAGTTTAACGTGCCAGCTTTCTATTGGAAAGAGATTTTGGAGTTCCACATTTTTGGAATTTTGGAATTCCAAATACTGGAACAGACAAGCTCTTAGTCTGGCAAATGCCAGTAGAAATTGTACTCACAGCATTCATCATGGCCAGCTGGGAGGGGTAAGCCTTGCAGGGGAAGAGGATCTTCACCCCTCCAATTGTATATTCTGCCCTGTCTGAAGGCATGGCCAGTTTTTCTCCCGTTTAGTTCAGGTTTTAAAACTGCAATTAAAATATAGAATTAGTAACTCATGAAACCTCAAACAAATGCAGCACCAACTGAAAAGAAGAAGCTGTTCACCTGGTAACAGTTGAGGATGTTAACAGAACTGGGATACAGGAATTTATCCCACACATCATCATTTCAGACTTTGCCCTCATTACAAGCAAGAACAAGTTGCCACCAGCCAAAGAGTAACATCAGCAATTTAAATAAAAACACATGAGCTGCACACACCAGTTCAGATTCCATCAGTCAGACTGGAGATGGAACTCAAATCCATGCAGGAAAAAGTATTTTAGAATATTAAGTCACTAAAACCAGCCAGTTTTTTAACTCTAGAGGTCCATCAGCTTGAACTGCAAGAGGCCATAAACTACAAACACACAGGAGATTGTATATTTTGTAATACCAAAAGATAAAACTGGACAGTGACTTGAAAAATGAGATGTTTAAAAGCATCTCTCTTCCACAAGTAACACAAATAGTCAGGGGAAGAGGAGTATCACTAACTTTACTATTCTGTGATTATTACCTTGAATATCTCTGGATATTAAAAGCCAGAAAATTTCCCTGTGTTAAAAAGATGAAATTATTGAACTACAAATATTGAAGAGGCATAAATGGCTTTGAGAGACAATAGTTTTGAACAACACAGGGGTTTTCTTGCTCATACTTTTCCAGCACTGACAAAGTAAGAGAGCAACTTTCAACCAGCAGATTCCCTGGGACAAATCAACTCTGACCTGTGTCCTCATCTGACTTTTAATAATTAAACATATCCATCAAAAAGCACCAATACATGGCACGATTCAGTTTCACCGTCGAGCTTTCCACTAGGAAAAAGTAATTTAGCAAAAGGAGACGGCTGAGAGGAGTTTACATGCAACCCCTCCTTCCAAAAGGAAAGGCCACCTCGCTCCAAGGCTTTTCCCCAGCCCATTCTGGGAGGAGGACTCGCTTTAACGAGCACAGCTCCGAACTAAGTTTGGCCCTGAGGAGGTGGCAGGGCCGGCGACACCGCAGAGACCCTTCGTGGCGTGACCACATCCACCAGGAGCGCAGCGGGCGCTCCCCTCAGCCACATCTCCACCACCCGGGCAGAGCTGCTTTGCCTGCCGAGGGCAGGCGGCGCTCAGGAAGCAGCGGGGCCGCCCCAGCCCGGCCCACAGAGCAGCACCTGGCCGTTCAGTTCCTCTGTGTGCTCGGCGAGGCGGAGGCGCCGGCAGCCGCTTCCCCCGCGCCCCTCACGGCCCCGCACCTGCGGCCCCGCGGCCCCTCAGCGCCTTCCGTCCTTCCCGCCTCCGCCCCAGCCAATCAGCTGACAGGAAAGGGCCGCGCGCCGCCAATCAGCAAAGCGCACACTGGAATGCTCCCGCCTTTACCTCTGCGCGCCGGCAGCCAATCACAGGGCGCCTCGTTGGCTTCCGGGTTGTACGCGTTGCTAGGCAACCGAGCTTTTTGTGAAATACAATATTTGTTATTAGCCTTTATCATTATCATTATTATTAATAATATGTTTATTATTATATCACTTTATGTTTATTATGTTTTATAGTATTGTATAAGTATTACATCTTACTATTATTTACATCACTTTGGGTTTATATTTAATTATGTTTTATAATATACTATAAGTATTACGTGTTATTATTATTTGGTATCATTACCGCTATTGTTACTATAATATTATTATTGTCATTATCATCATGATTATCATCCTTGTTTTAAGCAGAGTGCACAGAAAACACTATGGAAAATTAACAGGTTTTGGCAAATTGGTGTCTTTTCACCACTCCTATTCTTGTCAGGTGTTTGTGCCCACAGGTGAAATTTGGGATGAACCTCAAAAACTGAGAAGCAAAACAGGCAACCCCCTTTGAACTTCAGTCAGACTGTCGTTGCTTTTTTTATTTAAATACCACTACAGCATATAAAATTACACTTGGAACTGAGGAGGAAAAAAAAATACATACATTTAGATTATTTACATCATTTACATCAAGATGACAAAAATACCCTGGGTAGGCAGATGGTGATGGGGCTGTTACAGCAGGAATCCTGGAACACAAACCCACAGGAGTTCCCCACATTTCCATGTGGGAATTGCAGCCTTCTACACAAACCAACCAACCCCAGCATGGAGCAGAAGGGATTTGGCCTTGGAATTGCTTTGGCATGGCTAAAACCTGTCCCTCCTTTTATTCCTCTGCACACTCACCCTCAGCATCCTTTTCTTTTTTAAATCTTACCCTGATGACAGCTCAAGATACCTCTGGACTTGTTTCTTCTAGTCTTTTTCATCTCTTTTTTTTAAGAAGTAAAAAACCACAAAACCATGTGAGCTGTATTTAAAAATCCCATTTATGTGGCTCATTTTTACTATCAGCACTTTTTTTTAAGAAGCTTTTAGACCAGTTTCCAACTCTCAGTGAAGGCTGGCTGATCTTTAAATTAACTTCCTGATCTCATGAACTGAAGCCTTGACCAACAGTTTGACACACAAATAAATTCTGTCATTTTCTTAGAACTCAGTGTGATGGTGCAGGGTTTTGACACCACTTTTTCAAGTATTCCTTGGAGTACTTTATTCCAACTTGCTCTGCAAGGCTCTGGAACAGCAGCTCATTTATCTCAGTCAAAGCACTTCAATCAAATTTTTCTCACTCATCATTTTGCTGTTTGCCCAATAAAATAAACATTCACTTTTTGGTGTTATAAAAACCCTTCCAGGTGTGTTGCTGTGTCACTTCAGGAGCTGAGCAAGCCCAAAAATCGCTGTTTTCCTGGAAAATACCCACTGATTTCATCAGAAGTTTTCACTGAAACAACCAAAATCCTATTGAAGGGATTTTCTTCTCAGCCATGACTGAAGCAATAAAAAATGTGGACTTTTGCTGCAGCTCCTCAGTCCACTTTCACAGCTTTTTTTTTCCAAATTTAGGCACCATAAAGAGAGGGAAAAGCTACAGCACAACTTCCCTGGATTGTTCTTTGTTTTTTTTTCCTAAATCCCACTGACACTCATGTTAATTATCTCCACGATGGTGTTTTCCACACACTGGCACAGCCGAACATCAGGGTCCAGGCTTGCAGTGTCCCTGGAGCAGCTTTTGCTGGAGGAATCTTTGCAGAGCCCTGAGAAATCGTGTGGCTTCTCCTTCAGCTGCTGGAGACCTGGAAATAAAGCAGGAGAAGCAAAGTACACCTACGTAAGTATTGAGAGCTGCTATTTTCCAGCCTTAACACAAATATGGATGTTATGAGATTGCAAAGCTGAGCCAGCACCATCCCAGGCTTCAGCACAGGTTATTTCCAGAGACCCCACAACGTTTCTGTCTCATTTTCCAGAGACCCCACAACGTGTCTGTCCCATTTTCCAGAGACCCCACTATGTTTTTGTCTCATTTTCCAGAGACCCCACTACGTTTCTGTCCCATTTTCCAGAGACCCCACTACGTTTCTGTCCCATTTTCCAGAGACCCCACTACGTTTCTGTCCCATTTTCCAGAGACCCCACTACGTTTCTGTCCCATTTTCCAGAGACCCCACAAGGTTTCTGTCCCATTTCCCTGGGGAAAAGTTCCCTTTGGGGAACCTTCTCAGGTCCTTGACTCACGGGTGATGATGGGGTCGAAGTCCCGTGTCTGTGTGGCCACATCAGAGGCACAAACTTGTCCAATCTGGATGAGCAGGGACATGATGTCCTCGTAGAGGGGAGGAAAGGCTTGGCAGAAGGACACCAGGCAAGGCAGGGTGGGCATGAAAAACGTGTAACGCTTGGACTGGGTCAGGACTGCCGAGAGAAGGGAAAATAAATTATTACAAAATCCAAAACAAGAACTGTTGCTCATTCTACAACAGCAATTAGACAGAGAAAACTGCATTCAGAGAAATCCTCCTGGCTGCCAGGGCAGGGGAGTTTGTGGTACCTGTGAGCAGGGTGCCCATGACATTGATGGCCAAACGAGCCACGCTGAGGGATTTGGGCAGGGCATACTGGATACACAGGTAGGACAGCAACTGGATGGCAAAGATCTGCCAAAAGAGACAAAAACAATCAAGTTACAGGATGTTTTACAGCTTCTACCCAAAGCCCTTCATCAAACTTAACAGTGAGTAAATATTCTGCTTTATCACAAAGGAAATTGAAGGCAAAGAAGTTTTAACAATAGCTGTTACAATTATTTTTCTGCTGGTATTAAGAAAAATAACCCACATATATTTTAATATAAATCAAAGTGTTTCAATATCTCCCCCAGACACTACTGCTCCAACATTAATGATGAGCAGTAAAGCAACACCCAATGTGGAACACAAGCCTGGCAGGAGATATTTTGGGCTGATATATTCCAGTTTTAACCTCAGTTGACCAGCAGTAACTTAATACTAGAAAGAATTAAATGAGAGCAACCACAAAGCTGGTTTGATGTAGAAACATGGAATCTTTAACCCAGCAAATTCCAGTTGCCCTCAATGCCAGGCCTTTAATTTAAGGTGAAAGTGCTACAAATATTAATGAACATTTGCCTGAATATCCCAGGCAAGTTAGAACAGGACATTTTCAGTGACTGTTTTATTCTCAGCCAGTATTCCATCAGGGTTAATACCCACAGTGCTCCTGCAGCCAGGTGAGTGCACAGTACCTGTTTTTCCAGTTCAGGCTGGGCAATGAGCTCAGGAATGAAATCCAGACAGATGTGCATGGATGGGATCCCAGCCACTGTCAGTGCCAGAAGTTCACATGGATAACCCTGTGGGATTAAGAAAATAGATGTGTCAATGTGTGTTTTAAAATTTCCGCTTCAACTAAGATTTGAAATTACACCAGTGTTAATGTTTTGTTTCAAAATGAATATATTTATAACTCCCTCTTGTTCAGAGTTTGCAGCAGGTCTGTAATGACAAGGCAACAAGAGGCAGGCTGGGTACAAACCTGGGGCCTGAATCAGTTCTTTATCCTCAATATTCAGTGATTTATTTGCATGGAAGCTCTCCCTCCACTCCCCAAAGGAAAGCAGACTGCAGTGACCTTTTCCTTCTGTGCCTTTCCTGTGTTCCAAATTTCACCATCAGCCCCAAGTTGCTCATTTCACAACTGCCCCATAATGACTTTTTTATCACTTAATCAGTTCCAGGTCAAGGCAAATTAACTCCTTGTAAAGAGTCTGCCATCTGGCAGGGAGCAATTTAATATGCATTAAAAACACGTTTGTATTTTAAAAATTGCTGATCTTTCCCCTCTTCTTTTTTTGAAGGTGCTCAGCTGCTTTTGCAGCTTCTCCTTCCATTCTAAAGAGACAAACTGGGCCCTAACAAAAAGGAAAGATATGGAGATATTTACATTTGAAGCCAAATTAGTTTTGAATAATGGGAATATTAATTTAGAAACCCAGCCAGAGTGAAGTAACCCACAAAAGAAGTGGAACAAGGTAATTAGGGCACAGAGGAGGGGTTGAATGAGGAGGAATGGGCAGAGTTTGGGTGCTGCCCTCTCAGCACAACCAAGACACCAAGCACTGAAACAGGGAGAAGAGTGAGCTCTACAAACTGGGGGAGACAGGAGGGAGAAGGGTGGGCTGGTATCACCTCTGAGGAGCACCCAGACAAAGCAGAACAGCTGCAGCAGGGCAAAGCAGACCTGGAAATGCACCAGTTTGACGATGTTGGGGTCAGCAATGTACATCTGGTGCAGCAGGCAGCAGATGAGGCACTGCACCTCCCTCAGGTTGCACAGCAAACTCTGCTCTTCCTCCTCCTCCTCTGCCTCAGCAGCTCCCTGAGGGCTTGGGGGGCTCTGCACATCCCTCAGTAAATCAGCACTGCTGCTCTGGCCCTTCTCCTCCTCTGTAGGTAAGCAGATCTCCAGCAGGATCTGCACAGCAGCACTGTCCTGGGGAGAAAAGCCACAGAAGATGCTTAAAAAAAAAAAACCAGTAAAATAAAGCAAATTAAATACAAAATAAGGATAATTTAAGATATAGAAGATTGTAACGTGATCAGGATTTCTACCTACAGATTTAAGTACAGAATGAAAAGGACTCAGCTCAAGAATCACAAATCCCGTAGAAGATTTGAAAAACTTCAACACTTCAACTCAATCAAGATGTAAAGAAAAAAAAAAGGCTAAATCTAACAAAATATAATCTCAGATAAAAAGAGTAAATTCAGTGGAATCTCAAATTGCTTCAAAATAAATATCCTTAAAGCATCCAGAGCAGACAAAATGTGCACAGGGCCATGTAATTCACAATATACATCACCCTGTCACTTAAATATAAAACTTCCTCTTAACTCAAAAATCCTATTATAATGGGAACTCCCTATGTGACATCTTTCCAGACAGAGGGATGAAGAGATGTCTGTGGAACAGGATTACTCAAGAATTTCCATAATGTCAAGCTGAGGAGGTGAACCAGCCTTCAGCCTCCCACTTTCCAGTGCTGGCTGCTTCTCTGAAACATCCTTCAGATGATCAGGCATGGCTCTGTCACATTTATTGATGCTTTGCTGCACCAAATCCAACCACAGAAACAGCCTCTGGATCACACAAGCATCAAGGCAAAAGGGCTGGTGAGCAGAATTCTTCTGTTCTGACAGAACCCCTATCAAAGCAGTAGATCAGCACAATGCTTCAGACCAGCAAAAAGAAAATATTTATCTATCTGAATACAGAGGTAGTCTTCTTTTCCATGGTAACAGAAGTTGGTAAAAAAAAAAAAAAAAAAAAAAAAAAAAAAAAAAAAAAGAAAGAATTGAAAAGATCTCATTTTTTAATTTCCTGTTTCTGCACTTCTCTTTCATCACTGTTCTTCCTCACATCATGGAACATCTATTTCTTCCCTCTTACCTGAGCAGCAAGCAAAGCATTTTTTAACTCTTCCCTTGTAACTTCTGGGGCCTCTGGACCCATTGCATTGTTTTGGGATGGCCGAATGTCCTGCTCTGCTGTTTCCTTCAGATGAGCATTGAGGTAAGCTTTGGAAGCAAGAAGATATCCATTCAGCATGTGCAAAATGATATCCATCAGAGGAGGACTCCTGAGGTGGGAATACAGCAAAACAAAGACATTTCAGTACCATGAACAAACTAAAAGCACTCCCAAAGGCATCACTGATATCTGGAGGAACCAATTTCCAAGTACTGCAAAGACTCCCTGGGGAAATGAAGCGAATCTGCCTCTGTCAGATCCATCAGCAGCACCCACTGGCACAAACTTGCCCAAAAGGATGGAATAACCTGGATGGAATTGCCTGTAGGAATAACCTACAGGCACAAGAGATAGAAAGATGTTACAGCTAAACTTCGCCCAGCAGCACCAGTGGCAGCAGCCATTTCCAACAGGAAATTTTCGTTTACCACAGATTCACACACCCAAATCCATGTGCAAATCCCAAAGGTTTGAAAACAAAGCTGGTCAGGGTAAAATGCTGAAATAGCAGGCCCAGCTCCACAGTCCTCAGGTGGAGCTCAACACAGACCCAACTACCAAGCTCCTGTCATTAGTCTGAAAAGATGTTTTGAGGTGCTGAAAGCTTTTACAAGTTTTCTGCTGGACACCTTTATGTCAAGCACTCACTGCGCAGCAGCACAGACACTCACCTGTAAACTCTCTGATCACACCTCAGCACAATCAGGGGGTCAATCATCAGATCATTCTGGGTGTATTTCTGCTGCCTCACTATTTTTGCTGAAGGCTGCAGGGCATTGACAGTCATCACCCACAACCTAAAATGAGAATATTTTTATGATTTAATAGAAAATTTGTATAAGAAAAGGGGGCTCCCTAAGCATTTGGTCATTTTTCTAGGCCTATCAAGTGGCAAAAACTCCATTTGTAGACCATTTGTAGATTTGAAGTCAACCAAGGTGCAGCTAACTTACACTCCCTGGACTTAGAGCGGTTTTCACTGCAGTAGAGCATTCACTTCACAAATAAATGGCATTTTCTTACCAGAGTTCCTGTTCCCTCAGTAATTCAGCACAAACAATGAACACTATAAAACCATACCCCTGTATTTTAAACTGAAGACCTCCTTTCTCCTAAGAACAAGAATCACCTTCTTTTTAAATGCAAAGGTTCAAAATGTCAACAAACTAAAACAAAACAAAACACCAGCAGCTCCAACACATTCTATTCAGTCTCCAATCTCCCAGATAAAGGCACTGTGTTACTACTTTTAACAGAAAACGTGGCCTCCCCCCTATGTGCACCAAGAAACCAAAGAGTATTTTGAGCCTTGATACCTTCTGGGCATGACAGTGTTCAGAACCATCCAGAGTTTATTGACAGCCTGCAGAATCCCCCGTGGGACTCCAGCTTCCAGCAGGAGATTCATGTTTGAGGTCAACACTTCTGCATAGGGGATCAATTCTCCAGCTGAGAGAAGGGTTAAATGTTCCAGGATCTGCATCAGCTGGGTGTGATTTCCAGGCAGCATGGAAAAGGCTGCAAAACAAAAACAGGATCTTGGTAAAACTGGACTTCTAAACTTCAGCATGCATTGAAGCATTCTGGTCACCCAAATGCAGTATAATCACACAGCTCCAAATCTCCTCTATTCCAACCCATTTGGAAAGAACTGACTTGGAACGAAGCTCTTTACCTTCCTGGAGCTGTTTGGGAGAGTGGTTCTTGGCCATGTTGGTGAGGAGCATCCTCCTGAGCAGGGCGTCGGTGCCGGTGATCTGCTCCTCGCAGATCCAGTCGTCCACGATGCACAGGTGAGGGTAGTTGGTGGCCAGGAGCCTCAGCAGGGCAGAGTGCAACCCTTGGGGACAGCAGGGACATTCACAGCTCGGCTCTGAGCAGCTGCACCTGTCACCTGAACACTTCTGTGCCTTTTATTTCAACCCCTGAACTGAGTCGCTGCCCAGCAGCTCAGTGAGGTGCACGGTCACAGCCCCATGCTCCAACTCCAACAGAGAGGAAAAGTTACCCTTTGGGAAGCAGCTCCTAAACTCAGCCTGGAACTGTCAACATTTTCAGTGATTCCTACCCTAAAACCTGCCCTAGGGAGGTAAGACCCACTCCAAAAGGAACTGCTTTCCTCACACTTTTACTGCGACTCTTACCTCTCCAATCTCAGTAGCTACTCCTGACAGATTTTAAAAACAATAAAAAGGAAAGCAAGCTATGAAAACAGCAACAGCCACTGAGCTGAGAACACTGAGCCTCCCTTTTTATGCACTTTAGACCTTCTCAGACCACTTAAGACATGTTTTTACCTCCCAGCTCCTGCTGCAGCCCCTGTGCCTGCCGGATGAGGTACTTGATTGGAATCTGATCCATCAGTGCTGAGGAGTAGGACTTGGGCTTTCTCTGCATTGCAGCTACAGGGAACAGGACAAAAACCACACGTAGCAGTTACAGCTAAAAACAAGTATTTCCCCAACTGGATCAGTAAGGAAAATGTAAAGAATTCATCTCTATATTATCCAGGTAAAATAAGAGAAAATATTAAGTAACTGTAATTGATTTTATAGTATTTCAGGCTTGCTTGAATAACTTGAAGAAAATAAACCTGTGAATGCTGGAAGTTTTGCACCTTAAAAAGGGCTGGTAAAACCACACACCAGGTATCAGCACTCAATTTTCACTGAAACTTAATTCCATCAATTATATACACAACAGTCTCTGAGTACTGATTTAAAGTCTCTATAGCACAGGTAAATGTGGGATCATTAAGTATTACCAACTATAAAATTGCAAACTCAAAGAAAAGTATGTGCATGTCTGATGACATAAATGAAGTCTTTGCTGTTATTCCATTCCTTAGATGCTCCTAAACATTTCTTGTAACTTGGACCTCTTTTAATCTGTAAAACAAATTACTCCACAGCTTTAGCAGGAACTTTATGCCCTGAATCTCTACAGCAACGTTTCATTTAATCCAAACTTCTGAAAGTTTTATGCTGTGCTTAAATCTGACAGAAGCATGTATTTTTCCCTTCTTTGCACCTAATTTTTGTGTTCATCTGTTTCCCCCTGATGGTCTCCAATTTACCTAGGATCTTTGTGTTGGCCAGCAGTGCCTCTTCATAGGACAGGACGTAGTAGAGGACGAGCAGCTGTGTGGTGATGCTGAAGCGTTGGGTGGGACGAGGATTTTCTCCCTGCACAGAAAACCACACACAAAGCTCAGGGGGTTTATGTTGAATATCTTGAGTACCAAGATTCACTTCAAAACACATTGACAGCAAGGAAGACAGGCAGTGAGACAGCAATTTTACAGGCAGTGAAAACAAAAAGTGACGCAGCTTAACACAAAAAATCCTGAACCGTGTCCACATCAAGTACAATAAAGATCCAAACAAGATGATTACCCCAGAGAGTCCCTGGAAAACATTGAGGATCTCCTGCTCTGTGACAGGCTGGTTGGTGGCCTCTGGGTTGGATTTAGATGCAGGAGTGAGGATGGAGTTAATGTAGACATCAATGAGGGGAAGCAGCTGAGGGTGCAGTGGGGTGGTGGTTTCACAGAGCTGCCGATAGATCCAGTCCTACAAGAGAACAGTGACACGAGCAGCTGGACCTTGTCTGCAAGTGCAACCCCTCTGAATAAAGGAGGCTTTCACTTTGGAAAGTGTCACATCACTTCTGAATTGCTCAGAATTCAAGCACTTCTGCACTTCAAGCACTTCATAAACTCTATCCTGGACCTTGATTCACAAATAGAACTTGTCGTGGCTGGAAAATCATTCTGACTACAATTAAGCACAGATGGGGGAGAGAGACTTATTATTTTTAACTTCATTAAGCTGTGGTCTCTGGATTACAGAGTTAAAAATGGGCACCCCATCTTAAAACACAGTTCATTCTTAAATTACATGGTAGGAAGGTACAAGATTCATCAAGAATTCTGCTCCTGTAAGTCAACCTCATCAGCACGCAGAATTACGAACAGAAATAAAACAAAGGTTTACCTTAATGGATACTTTGTGCTTGGTGAAGGAACGACTCTTTAAGAGCTGGTAAATGCAGTGAATAGGTAAAAAGCCAGTGATGTTGGCACTGAGGTTGCCTGTCACAGGCACACGGACAGCGTGGGCTGTAACCACCTGGAGGGAAGAGACAATGGACACAAAAACAAAAACACCACTCAGCACAAGGCACAAGGTGTTAAAGTCACACAGCCACAGCCCTGAGTGGCTTCTCCTCATTTCTGGGGAATACAAAGGGAAAGGGCAAAGGGGAGAAAAAAATCCATAGGTTGAAAATACCTGTTCAGTGAAAATCTCCTGTGTGAAGATTGTCTTCATTCTGCTGAGCGAGCTGGGCTTAATAACAATCTGAAATTCAGGAGAAAGCACTTGGAATTGCAAGTTCTGTCTTTCTTATAACTAAGGACTGCAAATTTATTTTATAAACTGGTAACTTTTAGCTTTTTAAAACTTGTCTGTTTTCCTGGTCAACTTCCCAGTCAACTGACATCTGTATCAAATGTCAAACAGAAATATTTTCCAATGTCACAAGTTTATCATTCCACGTCTTCCTCGTCCTAAAAACTCCCTTCCCAGCTTTTACATCTGGTGAGACACAGTTTCACAACAGCAAACTGTTGGCAAATCTCCTTTGGCAATTCAGTGAAATTAATTTTTACATATATAGATATTTCTCTTAACTATTTAAAATAAAAACTTTGCAGCTCAATTTGGAAACTAGTTCAGTTAGTCTTCTAAAAAGATCATTTCTTGGAAATAATGATTTCAACAAGGCAGCACTTTTTGAAGATACTTTATCATCACATTCCTCTGTATCAAGAGCTATGTACATTTTAATGTTCCTCCAGAGGAATTATTGCACATTTTTCAGTTTATATTTACTTCAGGTATATTAGCAAAACCAAAGTTCGTTTTTATCAAAAGTGAACTAAATACCAAAGTAACAAAACCCAGTAAAAAAGCTGATTTTAACAGACAAATGTACAGGCCAGAAATAGTTTAGGATTCACCTTCATTCCCAAGGTGGAGCAGACCAAATCAATGATGGCACTGAGCTGGTTGCTGTGGAAATACATGGCCACCAAGAGAAGCATCTCTCCAAAGGAAGCAGACACACCAGAAATGCTGAGGATAACAAAGAGGAAGAAATACAGGACATAAGTAAATAGGACATAAATAAATGTGAGATTACTGGAATCACAAAGAAATCCAGCCTGCTCTCACCTTTCAAAGTAAGCTTCTTCCTTTATCATCCAGCTGAGCCACATCACCATGAGCTGCTCCTGTTCTGGGGTGCTGCACAAAGAAAATCCATAATAGATCTTTTTCCCAAAAAAACAGTGCTAGTCTCATTTGCAGAAAAGCCAGTATTTGAGGACTCTTACACCAGGAGACTTTTTGTCACTTTCAGTTTACCATCCAACTGCTGATAAGCAGTGATACCTGGCACAAAGGTCAGTCCAACTGTCAGGCAACTTCCTTTTTGGAATGCACCCAAGAGAAAGCTACACCCCTGAATTACCTGCACTGCCTCTCCCTCAGGAATTCAGCCAGGAGTTTGTTCCATGGAAAAGTGAACTAGTCAGGCCTACTTCAGTCTTCAAAAAACCACTCACATTAAGTTCATGCTCACCTCTGAAAAGACTTGCTACAAAACAGGAGTGAAATATCCATCCACTCACCACAGAGTGAGACAAATCCCTTCCATCAACATACAGAGATTTTACAAAGAATGAGGAAAAAAAACCCTCTGCAGCTCTGGGAAGAAGAGCATTGCCTTAATGGTTCTAAAACAGATCTTCCAAAGCTCCTCCTGTCCTGAGAGTACCTGACCAGGGTGGAGAAGGCCAGGAGCATGCAGAAGGACAGGGACACGAAGCGGACACCGGCCGGGGTCGCGGGAGGGCGGCTCGTCATCAGCTGCAGGAGCTGCTCAGCCTCCTCATCCGTGGGCCTGAGCAGGACAGAGAACACAGCAAAGCTGGGGGGTTAACAGGGAACACATCTCCAGTCTCTCACAATGCCCAAAGATTGAGTTTTCCCTGTTATTCAATCCATCAAGGTGGCAATTTGCTCTGAACTTAAGGACATAAAAGTCTCTGTGAAGAGACAACAGTGAGAAAACTTCCCCAGGATATAATCTTGCCTATTAGTACAAACTACACAAATTAAAACTAATAATGCATAAAGATGCTACATTAGGACTCTCTAAAAAAGTGAAAGCAAAGGAATAGAAATTCAAAAGCCATACAATGTATGTTGCTAGAAGAGAAAATAGCTGATAACTCCACACACTGCTCCAACCACGAGGGTTTAGAGTTCTGTTAACAAGCCTCATTTTGCAGCAACAGAGGACTGAAATTGGTGAGTCCTGCCTCAAGCTTTGAGGCATTAAGCCAGAAGTGCCCAAAGCCCTCACCCTCTGCAGAAATGGCCATGAACAACACCCCAGAGCACGAGAAGGTTCCTTACTTGAGGCCAGCAATGCCCATCAGAGCACAGTAGAGCCTCAGCAGGGCGCTGGCCTTCACCACGTGCTCCTCCTTCAGCCCAGAGTACACGGACACGTTGGGCTCTGTGTCAGCATCAGCCTCCTCCACAATGTGCGTGCTGCGCACCGTGGGCAGGATCCCCATCAGCTCCAGCAGCAGCTGCCTCCTCATCTGCCACAGCACTGAGCTGATGTTGTCCTTTTTTCTCTGTGCAAGAGGTCAAAAGGTGAGAACAATGTCAAATTCAGCCCGTTGAAACTGTTTTATATAAAAGTTTCCACAGTCAAAGGAAGAGGGTTATTGTTTTTAAATATAGTTTTCAGTTCCAAGCTTTAACTAAGTCACCTGAGCAAGATGCATCTTCCCACTGTGAACACTAAGAATGAACATATTTATCAGGGAGATATTACAAATCTCTAACTCTCTGGTTTCCATGCCCAAAAACCTCTCAGGGGAGCAACCAAATAGCTGCTGCTTTCAGGGACATGATTTATACAGCCCCATAAGAGGAGGTTCCCTTGTAAAGGTCTTGGTTGCATCCAAGACATGCAACAGGATTTATGTGCATTCAGACAAATCTGCAGCACGCATCCAGAAGAGTTACAGCAAGCTACAAGAATATTTCTTTCAAAGCAGAATCCTCAAGGATTTTCCTACCTGTTGGCCATTTCGGATGAAAGTTCCAAACCAGGTCCGAACCTTTGCATTTGTCCCAAGCAGCAAACCACTCACAAAACACACCAGGTCACTCACTCCATCATCGGGGGATTCGTTCTTGGTGTGATCCAAGGTCAAAGCCACACCGAGACCCGGCAGGTGACACTCTTCCACCTGGATAAAAACACTCAGGCTCAGCGATCTTGGCTGGGTTTGAAGCTTCGGGAAGGCTCTGAACGGTGTCTCTCCTGACAGACTCACCACCATGCCCCGGACCCTCAGGGCTTGGGAAGGGTTCATCTTGCAGAGGTGCCGAAGAGCTTCAGTCCTGCGCCGGCCTCCGACGCTCTCCTCGTCCTGCCGCTCGCCGTTCTTAATCAAACCCCTGCAGACTGAAGATCCAAGAGCAGCCCTCAGGAAACCTGTCCCCTTCCCCACACATCAGGTGCCCCAAAGGAATGGACAAGAACTGTCAGCAGGGATAGATGAGGCTCCTAGCCCCAGTCAGCCTTTGTAACAGTGACCTACAGAGGAAAAGCTGTGACACACACACACACACAGAGCCAGCCTGGCCTGCAATCAGCCTGCACAAAATGGCAATCAACATGCTCAGGGGGCAGCAGCCAGCACTGCAAACCTGTATAACTCTGTGGCTTAGCCCAGGATTAACCACACTGCTAGAAATCACTTCAAAAGCTGGAGAAGAAGCTGTAGCTCACCCTCGTTGAAGCTGTCAGGGACATTGGCCACCAGAAGGCAAAGGAACCAGGCTCCGTTCTTAACATGCAGCAGAGCTTCAGCCACGTCCACTATTGGTAACAGTGATGGCAGCTCTGGATGGAAAGAGGGTGTTAGAAGTCACAGTGCTTCACTGGGAAACAAAACCCCTGTTTCCAGGAGCTGCACAGCTTAGATCAACCCAACAGCTCCCAAAGTTGTTTTGTTATGCTCATGAAAGGTCAGAAAATGCCATAAATACAGAAATACCACACCTGCTTGCAAAATGCAGAGAACATCTGCTGCCTCCTCCAGGTAAACAGGACTCTCAAAGAGCTCAGAAGATTTGAGGAAAAATTCACCATTTGATTCTGACACCTGCAAGACAACACTTATCATCAGTGAACAGGTTTTATGAAGCAATTTGTCTAAATGGCCTTTAAATTCAGCATGCTTAATAGATTAAAAACTGCCAAAAACATAAATCTATCAACACAGAACAAGCAGGAAAAGTTTGTAGAATAAGAAATATTTACTGCTGGAAATACTTCAACACAGATGGCATCACTGCCTCTTTTCAGAAGAAAGAAAAACAATCCACTGACATTATAAATTTACACAAGGAAAATAAAATGGTGAGCAAGGAAATGGGGGAAGAGAAATATGATGGCTAATACCACACTGCAAAGAATGGGATGGAGAAAAGTCATCAGTTCATTTCCAAATTATTTCTCCACTGACAGATCACCAAATCACATTTTGTTTAGAGTCTCTATAACATCACCAAAGACCTCCTCTAAGAAGTCACAAGGAGTTTAAGCACAAGCCACTGTTCAATCAGACTGAGACTCTGAATCTTGATAAAGCAGGTAAGGACTGGAGAGGAGTGCTCACACCAGCAGCAGCACCAGAAACAGAACCAATGCGTCAGCCAGTCCAGAGGGCAACCTAAACCCCACAAATATCCTCCTGTGGGGAAGTTCACCTTGTTCATAATGGCCAGTAACTCGCTCAGCACCAGCCGGAGCCGCCGAGGAGAGTCACTGTGCTCAAACTCCAGCGTCAGCCCGTGCTGCAGCTGTGACACCAAGATGCTTTCTCCACTGCCGCCTCCCAGCTTGTGCCTGGCACACAATTCAAAACAACAAGTATTAAACGTTTGTGCAAAGACAGAAAGGCTCCCGGTTAAAGGACGGCAGCAGCTCTCTACGGATCTCTTCTACCCCGCCAAAGATCTGTAAAGACTTTTAACTGCAGTACAGGAAAGTTAATTCAGTACATCACAAAAGTTTCAAGCGCTTCTATTCCCCAGAATAGGCGGGAGTCAGGAAAGAGCGTCCACCGGAGCTGTCCCCACATCCCACAGAGCCAGCCCAGCCCTTCCCTGCCCGGGAATCCCACACCCTCGGCCGGGCACGGCGGGGAACAGATCCTCAGGACACCCAACTGAACCCCAGGGCTTTCCTAGGAGATTATCAAGGGACATGAGTTGGCCGGCTCCGTCCGGCACTTAAAAAACAGCGGCTCCGAATGGAACAGCTGGAAAAGCCACACAGCGCTTCCGCCACGGATCTCCGCTCTCTGCCTTACCGGAGCTGCTGCTCCTTGCTGGCATCCTGCTCCAGCGCGTGGAAGTCCACGGACAGCAGCGCCACGATGGAGTTGACCGCCTCAACGCCCGAGAGCAGCCGCAGGATCAGCTTCTTGTCCTGCGCCCAGCTCTGGCTCTGGTCGGCGGGCGCGCACAGCGCCATGCGCACCAGGCAGGGCAGCAGCAGCCGCAGCTCGGGGTCGCTGAGCGCGGCCAGGCGCACCACGTCCACCTTCTGCATGGCCTCGAAGGCGTAGGGGCTGACGAACTGCAGCGCCGAGCACTCGGACATGGCGGCGGCAGCGGCGCCCTCACGGCCCCGCGCCCACCCGCCGCCGCCGCCACTACCGGGGGAAACGGGAAGTGACGTCACGGTGGGAGGGGCGAAGGGCGGGAGACGCTGAGGGGAGGCAAGGGAGAGGCGGGAAAAGCTGAGGGGAGGGAAAGGCTGAGGGGCACGGCCCTGCCCGCCCCCTCAATAAACCCACAGCACAATCAAGGCTTCATGAATAATTTATTCCATCTGAATTTTTTTTTTTTTTAAAAAGTATAAACCTTTTTTTTTTTTTTTTCCTTCTTCTTCTTCATTTCCTCGATCACAATTTGTACAACTCAGTGTTTATGGCATTCGGCAGAAATAGTGTTTGTTCCTTAAATCGGTTTTTTGTTTCTGTGTTCTGTCACGATAAAGACGAGGGCGGCTCGGCTGAGGGCACACGGCGGCGGCCATGTGAGACTGCTGGGCACATCCACCCGTGCCAGAGGCGTGTGGGAGCACTCCCTGACCTGTCCAGCCATGACAGAGTGGCATTGAAGCAGCTCCTGGACCTGTGCAGCCGTGCCAGAGAGGCGTTGGAGCAGCTCCATGATGTGTCCAGCTGAGCTGTTGGAATGGCTTCCCAGTGCATCCAGCCATGCCAGGATGTGGAGCAGCTCCATGGTGCGTCCAGCCGTGCCGTGAAGGTGTGGCAGCAGCTCCCTGCTGTGTCCAGCCGTGCCGTGAAGGTGTGGCAGCAGCTCCATGGTGCGTCCAGCCGTGCCGTGAAGGTGTGGCAGCAGCTCCATGGTGTGTCCAGCCGTGCCACCAAGGTGTGGGAGCAGCTCCATGGTGTGTCCAGCCATAGCAGCAGAGTGTGGGAGCAGATCCATGGTGTGTCCAGCCGTGCCATCCAGGTGTGGGAGCAGCTCCGTGGTGTGTCCAGCCGTGCCACCAAGGTGTGGGAGCAGCTCCCTGCTGTGTCCAGCCATAGCAGCAGAGTGTGGGAGCAGCTCCATGGTGTGTCCAGCCGTGCCATCCAGGTGTGGGAGCAGCTCCGTGGTGTGTCCAGCCGTGCCATCCAGGTGTGGGAGCAGCTCCATGATGTGTCCAGCCGTGCCAGCAGCTCCCCGCTGTGTCCAGCCGTGCCCCAGGGGTGCCATGTCCAGGCACCAGGCCACAGGCTGCGCCATCCCACGCCAGCGCTCGGCAAGGTCCTCACGTCCAGTTGACTCGGAAAAACCTAAAGCTCCATGAGTAGCATCCTGAAAAAGTGACCCTGAGGATTGTGGTAGGTCCCAAATCCAGTTTTACTGTAAATTAAGCTTTACTCCACTGAAAATAAAACGTACACCCACAAATAATAGTTAAAAAAAACCCTTTAAGTATGAAGCATAGTCCTGGGCCCTTTACTTTAAAATAAAAAAAAAAGAAAAGAAAAGAAAAGAAAAAAAAAAGAAAAACAAACAAAACCACCTTCCCATCTGGAGATTGCAAGACAAGAACGTTGTACAATGTCACCCCATTAATGAATTCTCCAAAGAAACCCAGATCAAAACAAGGTTGATGCAGTATTACTATCCCAACAGACTGATATGCGGTGCCATACTGTTGTGCAGCAAATTATATGGTGCAATAGCTTTTTTTTTTTTTTTTAATTTTTTACTCTTAATCTTGAAAGCTTTAAAATAATGCAACATAATATGTTGATATTACAGTATTAACAAATAGTGCTTGATTAAAGACATTGGCAAGTCTTCATAGCAACACACAAAGTTAAAATTACCATCAGAGGTAAATATAGAAATACAATAATCTGCGCCATAACTGACAGCTAAGTAAGAACATAGCTGAGGATTTAAATATAAATCCATTTATCTTAAATTATTTCAGAGAATGTTAGAAAGATCTAAATGTTACAGCTACTTTTAAAATGTGAGGGTTGTTACAAGTACAGCTGGTGGCCTCGCTGGTCTTAGCAACTGGGTTTTCAGAAACCCAATTCAAGTAGTAGTGAGTCAAGGGTGACTAAAAGGCTTAAATACAGTAATATCTGGGTTAAAATATGTATTTTTAATTGGAATGGAAGGATCTCAGCTTCTTCTTTCACTGGAAGAGAGAAATCTCCACAGCTACTTAAAGCACTGACAGGAACAACATTTTCTTGCAAGGCCATCTTGAAAAAGCTGTAGCAGAAATTTTCAACTATTTAAGCTTGTACTTGCTAAACAACCTCGACTTATTGGATTGTGACAATTTTATTTATAAACCAGCTATTATGTGCACTTAAAATAGTTAAATGAAAGTAGCTAACAAAAAAAAAGTAAGCCCAATATAGTAGTTGGTGCTGGCAGGTTTGATATGTACATTGCCGGCTGTGACTATCACTCCAGAAATGGCCCTTTTAATCTTTTATAGTGGTTATAATATTATAATTTACTTTAATTTGTATTTGGTGGAGGAGAGGAGCAGGAAACTGGCAGCTTTCACAGTAGGAGTTTCACAGGGAAGGCTGGTCCAGGTAACAGAATACAGTGACACCAACGTTCAGGCAGCTGATTCACTTACCTTCAGGAATACCACTCAGATTGAACACAAAACAAAGCCACACCAAAACCCAGCCCTTGGAACTTGGTTAACTGAGCCAGGGTTAGAAATGAACACTTAGCAACAAATCTCAAAAAAAAAAAAAAAAAAAGGATATACACTTCGAAAATTCCAGTTTTAGGAGCACTTTTCCACTTCAAAAATGCCAACCAAATGAGAAAACCCTTCTGTAAGACAATAATGTGCCGTTTAATCTGCGGTGCATTACCGAGATAAAGTCATGGACAGACCCAGTTTTTAACTCTTATTTATCAAAATATGCTAACTTCTGATTGCACTCATGTTGTTCTGAAGAAATGACTGAAAATTCTCATCACCAATTGTACAACTCCTTTATACAAAACCCAAAAAAGTTGCTAATATTGTATGTACACGATTCAGTCAGACTGTTCATATGAAAAAAAAAAAATCACCTCAGGCAGGTCTTTTGCATTTACGAAACAAGATTTTCATGAGCACAGTTAAGTTTGGTAAATGCAAGCAAATTCTTCCTTGTAGAGGGTTAACAGCAGGTGCACAAATGGATCTTAAAACTTGCTCCTTTACAGGTTTAAACCAGCGAGACAGACAATATTAAGACCCAGGACTTGGGTTATGGTGACACAGGCTCCCGGGAGCGCTGCAGGAGTTCAGTTTTTCATCTGGCAGTCAGATAAGGAACCCAGAAAAAGCATCTGCAGCTGCTCTTCAGCACCCGTAGGGGCTATTTTAGAGCAGCACCAGACATTTGGCATGTGCTAGGAAAAAGGAAGGAAACTACTGAGGAAAAAAATAGTGACTGTAGATAGAGGGAGACATTCAGGAAAGCCTTGTGGGTTTGTCAGTCCCTTCCTTGGGGAGGGCAAAGCCTCCTTGGCACATGCCCCAGCCAGAGCCTGAACACGGGATATGGGGAAGGCCACACACTGATACTTGGGACCTTCACCACAGTGCCAAAAATTACATGGAAAAGGAAAATGTTCAGGGTTTCGTGCTGTTTTTTTTTTTACTAGTGGAATAAAATCTGAATACCAGAATTCACTGAGAATCTATATACACCACATTTTAGTTAAACACACACCAATCTTAAAGTCAAGATTGACTATTTTTGCATTTGTAAAATGGCTAGAGCTGGGCTAAATTTCAGCCTGGCAGGAGACTTTGGATAAGGTCAGAGTTTTCTGCGTGTTCTGCCTCAGATTGGCATTTTATCACAAAAGTGGAAGCAAACAATGCAATGAGCACAGTGCCAAGAGTATCCAGGGAGCAACAATGCACAAGAGATATTCTTGTGATATTAAAACTTGTGTCCTGGAAGTGGATCTGAGAATCTAGCCACAGCCCTGAACCATAACACAAACTTCAATTGAAGAGTTTATTCATGTTATTCTCACTACAAGTTAAACCACCTACAATATCACTTATATATTGCCATTGTTACTCTGTAAAGGTGTGATATAAAATGCTGTAAGACCCGGTACCTTTTCAATTTATATAAACACAGTGAACTTCATTACTGTACATGTACTCTGCAACTACAGCTTAGCTGTAAATCCCCCACACACAATGGTATGGACATTAACCCCTCTATCCCCATTAAACTGTACATCAAGACAATACAAATTTACTGTCCCCACCCACCCCTTACAAAAAAATAATACTCTAAAAGCAACCTACTGCAACTTTTAATTAAGACGATTACATATATTTTAGACCAATTGCTTTAAAGCAAGAAGGCAGTATAAACCTTCTAGGAAAATTTTTATAAAAGAGGTTAAGAAATATAAGACAATTTATACATTTAAAAACTTACAATAAATAAGAGATGCAGGCATTTTTGAATACTAAGTACTATAATCCAATACAAGAACATCTTGATGTTCCGAAGCCATAGGTTGAAACTTAATTGTTCCTCATGTTTCTTCTCATCTCCATGCTTTTAAAATTCATTAACCATGACTGGGTACTATGGCTCATTACTCTTCACAAATACTGTGGCTGGGGAAAAATGGTTAATTTTGCTACTAAAAATGTTATAATACACTTTCTGATCATCATTCTGAAGCGTCCCCCATAGTCAGTGACTCAAAGACAGCCGGGCGATGGGTGCCCCTCTCACAAGTCAGAACAATATTTGCTGGAAGTAACAAGATTCATACCCCATCACAAACAACTTGCACTGAGAAGAATTATAACTTAGTCCTGCAGTGAAATAATCCCTTTTCCTCATTTTTTGTCTTGCAAAATTCAGATGAAGATCACAGCATATTCATGATAAAGTTATACAACTGATTCAGCACCACAAAATGAATTGGGAGACATGACCGTCTGTCCTGGGTTGCAGGATCACAGGTTAGCCAGGAGAGTGCATTGTACTGTTCCAGAACAAACCTGAAAAACAAACAGCCTTCTGTCAGGCCAACACATTTTCTCACCACGATTTTACAGCCCTGATTTACTATAATCCAGCTTCTTTGGCATCAAAAACATAAAATAGGTTTGCCAGCATTCAGAAATAATATGTCTTCCAAATTATTAGAGCAGTTCAGAGCTAAACTTGCTTTTGCTGGAAAATTGTCATTGTAATTGTCTATTCTTAATTCAGACCAAGAGGTTCACATATAAAAAACCCCCAGAAAATTAAAAATATTCTGATGTTTTCTCAATTAGCATCCCATGTTTACATAGGCCTGGGCTCCTGTCCTTCAGCACTCCAGATTTTCCACAAGAGTGCTGTGCAATATTCTGCCTTAAATATTTCTGTCTTTTCTGCTACACCTCAAACTCCCTTCTAGTTTGAGGAATTAGTTGTTTTTCAAACGTTTTCAAAGGCTGAATGTTAAAGAAGGGCTTAGAGATGTTTGGCTTTAATTCCACTGTTCTGTGACAATCACTTAAAGCACAGCATTTTATCTGCACTAAGGATATCAGCTGCACAAAAGAAAAAAAACTACCAGCAGGAAAAACAAACATGCAGCTTCACTGCAGCAGCATTAAAAATTAAATGCACAATATTTTTGCAAGTGACCAATGACAAATACCTGAGCACATCAGAAGTTTGATTAGAATCAAGTGGATGGGAGTGTTTACTGTGGAGTAGCTCGTCTGATTGCACTGAAGGCACGTGGAGGTGCAAAGAGGCCTGAGGAAGGAAGAAGGAAGCCAGAAGTTACTGCCTGATCAACTACACCACATTTCCTCCCCCCATATTGTTGTAGCTTGCAGTCACCTTCTCTGTCTGACACACAAGCCTAAACAAATCTTATCCTTAGGCCATCAAACAGTTCAGGACTTATCAGAATATTTATATCCTCTCTCACAGATCTCTGCTAAAAGCACAGTGCTAGTAGTGAAATATATATTAGGGGGTTTTTAAATCCCTTTTCTACAGTAAGTGATAATTAAAAAAACAACTCAAGTGGCCCAAGATGTCTAATAACACTTGGAAGTTCAATTGCTTTCTATAGGCCTGGTCTATTTATGTTTCATATATAGAGCTGCTTAGTGTAAATAATAAATCCTCTCTTCAAAATAATATCCTATACCAAAGCCACAGCTGAGCTCAGGCCAAGAGGAACTGCTAATCCAGACACAAACAAGGCTGCAGAAGATATCTCTGGATCATTAGAAAACAAAGCACAGTATTAGAGATGCTGATTTGTTAATACAGAAAGTTTCTCTGTAAACCAATGTAGGGCCTTTAATGTGCCAAGTGTGTCTTGATTGTGCCATAAGGAGATAAGGGGCTCAGACAACACCCAGACAGATGATACAATGGTTATAACTTGGCAAAGCCAACGTGGAAAAAAAACAGCTTTTATGCTTTGTGCAATACACAGAGAGATTCATTTATTCATTATTTCACCCAGGGTAAGTCAGTTATTACACTGTACTTGTGCACCTCCCTCTCTACCACCAGTGCCCACAGGAGTCCAGCCTTAGCCAGAGCTCTGTCCAGGAACTCGACCTGTTCTTACAAAATCCTGGAGCATAAAGCCAGGAAAAGAGTCCAGACTGCCAGGAAGAAACCCTGAGCAAGGCAGAACCCTCCAAACAGTCAAAAACTGAACACCTGGCCACTCCAGAACCAAAACCAGAGCTCTCCCCAGAGACATGCACTGCCTTTGGTTTAACCAGAGCAGTTTTCACCCCCAGATCCCTCAGGCTGCACAAGTCTCTGCCAGGACAGTACCTTTAGAAACAAGGGACACTGATTTTGTGCTTGAGGACACGCTGACCAAAACCAGTCAGGCAATGGACCTGCTTTGGCAGTAGACACAAAATAACCGAGGGCCAGTGGCTGCTGCAGTATATTTGTTACTTCATCATGAGATTCTGTGGAAAGCAATCGATCTGTGCCTTGACCCTGGAACACAACAGGCAAGGGTTTCAGATTAGGAGAGCACAAATTTAATAGAAATTATCTGTAGCTTCTGAAACACAAAGCATTTTGAAACATATAAGCATGACATGACAATCCATTACCCAGGTGATCTAAAACCTTTCATACCACTTAAGGAAATGAACAGATGGAGAAAAAACAGACACAACACACACATACACAAAAACTGTATTTACTCCTATAGTTACCTTGCCCATATCACCTCCATGGGGGTAGTGGGACCCTGGAGAATGCACAGGGGATCCACCAGGAGATGCAGGAAGAATATTTATAATATCAGGATCAAGATCATCTCCAGTGTCTAACAAGTCGAAGATTCCCATTCCATCTGCTCCATCTTGAAAAAGAACAAGACCAGTGAATTCCTACAATTTCACTATGAATACGTTCAGAAAAAAAAGTGATTTTCCATAGAAATGGAAATGGTTCCTTAGAATGAATGACAGGGGAAGTGCTGAGGGGTTTTTAGAAGGCAAGAACAAATGCAGAGTACAAACCATTGTTTGTGTTAAAGGCCAGATCCAGGTTCTCAGTGGTGTAAGTGGATGATGCCACTTGCACAGAGGCAGAGGTGGGGAACACCAGGATGTGAGTGCAGGACGTGTCCTGGGGCGTGTTCAGCTGAGACGTTTGCATGTTCAGAGTGGTGCTGCGCCCGAACACGGAGCCGGTGGACACAGAATCTTTGGGAGAGAAATCAAGGGTCTCCTTTAGCTTTGCAAAGCCTCAACTCTTACTTCTCGTGCCAAAAACAGAGAGAGTTTCCTAAATACCTGGCATAATAATGAAGGATCCCTGGGGTTCCATGGCCACCAAGCAAGCACTGAGAATGCTGGGGGAGTCTGCAGCAGAGATCCCACACATCCTGCACATGTCCTTCAGCCTCTTGCTCAGGGACTGCAGGTTCCGGCGGCTCAGCAAACAGCTCCAGTCTGAGGAGGGAAATCTCATTAGTCAGGTTTTCTTCCAGAAACAGGGATGGACACACTTGATATTGCTGAAAAATTAAAGCTTCAAATCAAGCTTTCAGCTTGTAAAAAAGATAGGCTGCTGTTACCTTTTAATTCCCCATGTCCTATTCTTCCTAAGCGGCCTATGACAACTCTCCATGGCAAAGAGCTCATCTGAACCAGCCCCAAGCACCATTCCCAGAGTTTCTGGAGACCAAGTCTGCGAGCAGAACCCTTTTTCCTGCGAGCTCTAGAAGTAAGAAAGAAGGGAAAACAAAGCTGAAGTTCTGAATGCCATATTTAGATTTTTTTTGTATTAAGCTGAACAGTCACAGGACCCAAGAGTATTGCAGTCCACCAGCTGCAGTTTCAGGGGTTTGGGTTTTTTAATTGAATCACATTCTAAAACTGATATTAACAGCCAGTAAGTGAGATGGGGAGATAAGAACACACACAGAGTAACACTCAAGAATTACATGAAACTAAACTATGCTCTTCTAGAAATTTAACTCAAAACAATATGCACATAATTAGGCAAAATTTTCATCTGCTTTAGCCACTTCAGCAACACAGCAGGTCTACAAAAGTCAGTCATTCTTACAGCACCAAACCCAATGTAATTCTTCAGGGGAATGAAAGAAAACACACTTGCTAAAAATTAATTCAAGTTTGGTTCTTACCTGTTTGGTACATCAATATTAATTATGCAAGTTTCTAACTGCTCTCCATAGAGGTCTGTACAGGATGCAAGCAGCCACCTCTGATCATGAGACAAACAGTAGCCCACAAAAAGCACATTATACTTCTGGCCAGCTTCTCCAAAGGTTTCTCCCAGCTCTGTTTGCTTGTCCTTTACTGGAGCCAGTATAAAAGGAGGGGTGTAGAGTCGAATACACTCAGGTCTCTAGAAAGGTGACAGAACAGAAAATTAAGTTTGGGGAAGAAATTATTCCTAACATAAAAGGTAGTTGGTTGATCTGGATAATTCCACAAATCTCATTAATACTCACATCAGGGCTCCTGAGAGCAGTTTCCATGGCTAAACCTGGGCCAAAGCCAGTTAAGGTTTTCACGTTGGTGGAAGTTGGGAGAGGTCTCCGACACTGAGTGAAAGCTGAAAATGCCAAAGACTTTAAATGCTGAGTGTAAATCTGCCGGTCCTCGTGTTTCACAGGCTGCAGCAGGTACTGACATGGGACAATCTACAACACAGCAGAGGAGAAAAAAGGTAAATCATTGTTTCATCAACAGATCCAATGGCTTTTGACACAGCACTTGGTACAGTGCTTTTTTAATTCTACATTGCAGTCAAATTTCTTCCACTTCTTCTAAAGCCCTGTGGGGCTTCAAGAAATTATCCTCACTGAAGTTTTCTTCGAGGAAAAAGTCATTTGTTTAGAAGAGAATCTTAATGATTCCCCTAAAAAGCTGCCCTCTGTTAATTGGTCCTGCAGCTGCTGCTGGAAGGAGCTCTGCCTACAACCCAGCAGGGTCAGGCTGCAGATTCCAGTACAGGACCAGCAGTTTTCCCATACTTCATCACTGGAGTGGGCACTACATTTCCTCTGAGATAAAACTGATAAGTTTGGAAAGTACAACCGGATTCAGCTTTGGTTAATAGCACCCAAACTGCTCTAAAAGCTTTAATCTAATTTAACAGCTGGAGAACTGTAAGTGATGTTCATGAAGGAAATGAAATTTCCACCTTGAGGGTGTTACTGCCCCCAAAGCATGGCCAAAGCCAAGGAACTCTGTCTGTTTCTGTTGGCTCACCTGCACAGAAATGATGTTCTTGATGTTGGGAGGAAGAACCTGAACCATCTCCAGAAAGCAGCGCAGAAGTCCAAGTGTCCACAAACTGGATGAGCTGCTGTTCTCATCCTTTTTTTCATATGTGAAAGGATCAATAATGTAAACTACAATTGCAGGTGGATAGGTGATAGCATGTGAATCTCCATCTGTGGGGACTCCGACTTTATCACGATCCATAGTGCTGGAAATGAAATTTTGAAACCAGTTACAAACAGCTGAGTTTTATAAAGATTTGGGTTTACTTCAAAACTAGAGCAAATTGTCAAATATTAATATGAAAGATCTTGGAGTCGACTGTGGTGTAAGAAACAGTCATTTTATGTCATTTTTGTATAGGAGCTTATCAGTAACTGAATCCCTTTTCTTTCTTTTAGCCTTTTTATTACAGTAACTCAACAGCTCAACTATTGCTCAACTGGGCAACAAGAATATCTACACTAAGAGCTGTCTTCACCACACTAACTTTGATTACAGAAAATAGAACTCTAAGATGGTGCCAATTATCTATCTCCTCCTCCTTCCCCAGCCCTTTAAAATATTGAAGTGAGTAGTTTGGTGAATTTTCTCTCTTTAGAGAGAGAAGGAAAAAAAAGGAAGTTTATTTCTGTACCAGAGCAGACACTGAGATGTAATTAGGACTGTAGCTACAACTGGAACCCAAAGGTTCAGCTGCACCACAACTAAACTCAGGATTTTTATCAAAGGGGTGAGAGTGCAATCATAAGCCCACATCAGTTGAGCTGATTTTTCAGCTGAAGGCCTGACTGCATCTCCCTACCTTTCAGAAACCTCTGGATGGGGCTGTGCAGGCGCTGCAGCCGTTTCTCCAGACATCCCTGCTGTTTGCAGTGTTGGCTGTTGCTGCTGCCCCCCAGTTTGCCCATTTGGGACTGGGGCAGCCTGGGCGGGCAGGGAGGCAGGAGTGGTGTTGTTCATATTGCTGAAAGGTGGGAAGGAGGAAGGCTTGCTCGTTGGAATGCCACTGGCCAGGCTGGCAGAGGAGGACGAGGAGGGGGCAGTGGTGGTCAGCGTGGAGTTGGCTGTAGTGGCTGCAGAGGACATGGCACTGCTGGAGGTCACTGTGATGGTGCTGCTGGTGGGAGCTGCGGGAGCCGACGACGGAGTGTTGGGGTTGGCAGCAGGGGCTGTCACTGGGGGCAGAGCAGAGGCTGCCTGGCTGGAAGGGGGGACCAGGTTTGTTTGGGACAGTAGAGAATTGTCCAAAGGCTGAGAAGCAAGATAAGGACCTAAAACCAGAGAAAAAAAAAAAAAAAAAAAAAAAAAAAAAGGCATAAATTTTATATAACATCTGTTTTGATGTTTATGTCACCTAAGGAAGTCTACAGTTGTAACAAACCTTGAGCAGACATTTTACCTCTCAATTTAAAATACCTGTATTATATTTTCAAATACTAATATTTGCATAAGAGCTTTTCATAAATACAAAGAAATCTGTTTTTAATAGAACTTTTTGCCAGATATGTTGAATTGCTGAAAATCACTGTTTCAGAATCCAAGTCACCAATACAAGACAACCATAATCCCTGTCAGGCAGTCACACTGCCATTCCCTAAAGGCACTGCTGGATGGTAAGGGGCCATCTTAGCACATACTCAAATACAGTTTAAAACTAGAAAACTGCCCCAATCAATAAGCCAATAAGCCATGATTCCTTCTTCTCTACTGCAAAGGAGTAAGTGGCAATTGTATGAAATAAGGAGCATTAGAAAAAGGTCATACCCAGCTCATATCTGCACACTTGAGCGTAGAGTTTGAGTTTGGAGAACGCATCGTTGTTGGCGTTGGCTGTCTGTGAGAACCACTCCGTGACCAACTTCTCCGAGAGCTTCTTGGAGGCTGTAGGTCCAACCCTCATGATCCCATCAGGCAGTAACTTACAGATAGGTCTGTGCTGACCAAGCCTGCAGGACTGCAAAGAAGGTAAAAAAACCCAAAGCTTTAAAAGCTGTTCAATATCACACAAGGGATATATCATAGAAAGGCAGAGAACTCTCAATTTATTTACAATATCCCAAAGTAACATTTGAACTCTAGAATTCCACCAGTAGGAAGTGTTGGATAGCGATTTTACGGGTTATTGTCAGCGTTTTCCTGAACGCAAGAAAACCAGGTTGATAACAGTCAGCTCTAATCTTCATTCAATCCAAGCAATCCAAGCATGTAATTAATTAAATAAGTGGCGGTAACACAATTAACGTGGCAATGCAGAGCTTTGCCACCGGGTGGCGTTTACTGAGAGGAACGGGGAGCAGCAGCACGAACAGCCCTTATCTTGCAAGTGCCCATTCCTAAAATCCCTCCGAGCAGCTTTCCCAGATAGCATTCTGAGCAGGCGTCGCTATCAGCTCCGACAAGCCTGATAAGTCCTTATGAGCACGTATTAGAAACAGCCTTTCCCCAAATCCATTTCACTGCAAACTGCCACAAATCCTGTACCTCATATATTGCAGTCAGATCCCTAAAGAAGCTTTTGGCTCCGTTGAGCAGAGCCTCGTTCTCCGGGCACACCACAACGTAAGCGACGTCTCGCTGAGATCCGTAAGGTTCCAGCATCAGCCTCTCCCAGTAGGGCAATGCAAATGGAGACAGCACCAGGAAATCGTAATCGTATCCCAACAAAAACGTTGGGATTGGCAGTGGTTCTGGGGACTCATCAGTTCCTGGAAAAGCAAGGCGTGTTTTTAAGCAGAAAGCTTAAAATGAACTTCAAGGAAACACGAATAGAACAGCGCTGGTGTTCCCAGCATCTCGCAGGAAGGAGCACTGGCTGTCAATGGAATAGTTCTCATTTTACAGATCCAAAGTGTAGGCTCCAACCCTCTGCAAAAAACCCCATCAGCTGATCGGTTTTATTTAAAATATCTCAGGGCCTCGGGAAGAAGTTCCACAGTGTTTCATCTTTCTATCAGTACACAGGCAATCAGGAACAGATCTGCACTGTCCAGGAAGCCTTTTCCCACAGAGCCAAAGACAAGGGAAAAAATGTCAGTATTCTAAGGAGATAGGTAAAGGGCCAGAGAAAGAAACAAACTTAAGAACATGTAAATGTATAATTTTCATGTTCTAAATATAGCTACAGAGGATCTGCTGGTGAAAGGTCACTCTTGTAACACAGTGGTAAATCAATCTCATATGCTAATGAAGTCATTAAATCGTGAGTGCACAAAATTCACCTATCTGTAAATGCATCACGTGTTGACCACTCCAAACATTTATCAGAGACAAGACACTGAGTAACCCTAGATCTTGAACACAGTACTGAGCAATAAAGCACGCTGTCTCAAGCATTTCAAAATCAGTATTTTTAACTCTCTATCTTTAGAGTGATTAAAATGGGGTGAATGGAAAAGTCTGAATATAAAAATCTGAGCAGTTACCCTGTTTTTACCACTAAACCCATCTTTGCAATTTCAGTCCCTCACTGGCTGAAGCGTCAGGTGTATACAAACAGTGCAACTGAAGCTGTAAATTTTAAATGCACATCTTTAATTCATTGCCTATTTTAAGGAACATAAATATTTTCTGTTTTTCTAAAGAGAAGAATTCTCCTCTATCTAATAAGCTCTCGTTAGTTTAAAGAAAGGTCAAGTGCCATTCAGAATTCCAACAGGCTGAGCGGCACCAGGCAGGGAGTTTGGGTGGAAGGAGCAGAGGAAAGAGATTGCACAGAGCAGGATTCCGTGGAGCTGTTACCGTAGGAGCCTCTCCCAGCCATTTTGTGGAACTGCTGCCACGTGAGGGGTCCCTGCACGCCCCAGGACCGGACCGTTCTCTTCTTCTGGATGGCGTCCTGCAGCACGGGCTGGAGCGAGAGCAGCATGCGCAGGATGTCCTGGGAACACTGCATGCTCACATCCACCACTGCGGGGACACAAACGTGCTCAGAGCAGCTGCACCACGGCCACCCGCCCCAAACCACCTCCACTGTAAACGTTCTCTCCTAAAAAACACCCGCGGGCCACCCAAAGTTGGGATAGATCAAGTCGAGCGTACGCGGATTTTATGGTTCTCCCTCTTCCCCTGACAAAATACACCGATGGATCTTTTTTTCTTAGTTTTGTTTTTTGCCTCTAGGATTTTTCCCGCTGAAAGTTAAACTAAGGGAAAACACCCTGAAATAAAAACAAAACAAACAGAAACAACCCCAAAACCCCCAAACAAGTTGCAGAAGCCTGAAACTCCCGGATTGTCCCTCCCAGCAAAGGCGGATTTGCAGGCTGCCACCCAGTGCTCGTTTCTGAGAAGTCGAGGGAAGCCTCGAGCAGACTCAGCCCATTTCATCCAGAGCCACCACTGGGCCATTTCAGGTACAGGCCTTTAGAATGAAAAGCTGACACAAAATTTGGCATGCCTACAATTTCCAAGTCTTCTGTTTTAAAGTATCTTTACATCTTTTTTATCCCAAACTCCAGAGTCACAGTAACACGGAGTCTTCTCCCGTGTGCCTGAAAACATCAATTTATTTACAGTCTGGGCTTTCCAAGTTAATTCCCCAGCAAGGCACAGGAACCTGGCTGTGTTCTCCCAGGATTCCTCCTCATCTTCATTTACAACTATAACTGCAGCTACCTGTGATTCATAACTTTATCTTTTACCCTAACTCTGTTAAGAGTTGCCACTTGAAAATTCTATTAGAGGACAGCAAGCAAATATACACAATGAAGGGTATTCCAGAAGACACTGCATCATTAGTCAGGCCCTCAAAGGAAAAAAATCCAAGGATTTCTGGCAGACCCAACACACAGTGAAGGCTACAATAATGCTTTTTTTGCCACATGTGCCATTAACCTACTGCCCCCCTCTCCTCCTTAAAGAAGGGGGGAAGCCAACTGAATCAGAGCTGTTTAATTCTGCCACAGTGGCCTTGACAATACGGTCACCACTCGAACCCCCTGCACTTCCTACAGGCATCAATCATTGCAGAGCCTCTGTAGAGCCACTCACCAAAAGCTCTTTAAAGGATAAACCCAATGAAGTGTTGTGGGCACTGACAGTGGTCTCATGTTACACTTCAGAAATATATTGGGAATTTACAGCTGAGGGCAGCCAAGGCCTCACTCTGCTTGGTGATCAGCACAGGACACAGAGGGGCTGGTTATTCTGAACACCATCAACCAGAAGTCTGTACAAGCACACAGGTGGCAAAATCAGCATTCAAAATCCACAAAGGAAAACCACACACAAAAAAAAAGACCCTTCAAAAACAAAAACCCAAACAGGTGGACAAGTAGAAAATAAGCCGTTTTCAATATTTACCATTTCTTTTTGACCAGTGGTGCAAGCAAGTAGTTTTCACAAGTGCTTCATCAACTTTCCCTCCTGACATATTGTCCATGAACTGCCGTCCATGTTCCAAGGCTAAGTAGCAGTCATTGCAACAATCCCTTTCTTCTACACGTACCAGGTTGCTGACAGCACCAACTTTGGCCATGGAGTCTTGGTCTGCTGCTCCAAAGGGTGAGAACAGGTTGGTGCACTGATCCTGCAGCAACAGTATCAAGTCATCGGGCAGTTTCTCGGGTTCTTTCAGCCCTCCACTGCCGTGCTCAATGGAAGTAGCTCTGAGAGCTTCAAAGCGTTTTTCTGCTTCTTTGCCGCACTCCGTGTTTCGCCCCAGAATATCCAACTCGTCTTCGAGAAACAGCCCGGAACTGTTGCCAAATTTTCTATTCATGACAGCACTGAAACCACAGGTACACCTATACTGGGCCTCTTGCGTCGGGTCGGGAATGTAAACTCCAACATCAGCACCTTTGATGTTCATATTGCAAACGCAAATGCAGCAGCTGTCGAAGTTGCAGTCTTTGAAGAGGTTCATGACGGACTCGGAGAGGATGAGATTGACGTACAGGCTGTGTGCCTCGGGGATGGAAGGCACCGTGGCCGGCTCCACCGAGTTGAGGGGCCGGCAGGTGGAGGGCGTGGAGGCGGGCGAGTACAGATCCGAGTTCTCGTATTTGACGGAGCCCTGCGCGCTGGCGGGCCCGCCGGCCCCGCGCGGCGTCCGCGGAGTCCTGGGCGTCCTGGGCGTTGGGAAGCGAGGCGTGGAAGGAGAAGGGAGGATTCCAGCCCCGCTGTTGCTGGGAGGGGCGCTGCTCGGGGGCATCCCAAACGGAGTGTGGGTCTGGGGGGTGTAGGCAGGGCCGTACTCCTGATCCATGGCGCTCCCATCGCTGCCGGCGGCCGCAAGAGAAGGAGAGGCTTTAAGTGCACGGCATACTGGGTTTGAAGTTTAAGACTCAGATTTCTAAAGAAGGGCCTTTCCTAATTAATATTTGCCTTTTTAAGCTAGTCTTTCATAATCCACAGCAAGATTTTCATTCCCTAAGGAACTTCAAGAGCATTTGTTCTAAATGACTTTGCAGGACTCCCACTGACAGCACCGTTAAAGAATCTCTCCCTGCCTCCTTTCGTCTTTCCCTTTGCAGAAAGCTCCCAGGAAACAAGTGTGGTCAGAATAAATTATCAATTCTGTGGTTGTATGGAGTCTAAAGGACACCTTTTTTATTCATGTTTTATTTACATGTTGTGTTGACACATACTAAGAAAATAGACCAGGTCTATTGACAGCAGATTCAGCTGAATCCACGAGGAAAGTAGCACCTGGAAAGGTCTAACATTTTCTTTCCTAAGCACCTGAATATCTCCAAAGCCTTGTAAGGCTAATGAGATCTGGAAACATTGCTAATGAGTAACAGAAGCAACATCAGTATTTAATCCAAGATTCAATATTCATAAATTTCTGTCAAGAAATCTGTAACACCTCCTTGCTGCCTAATGCATTTATACCAGCTGCTAATGCAGAAGAGAGAAAGATCTTTTCCTCAAGAAGAGCTGGCAGCAAGACCATCCCTACCAAATGCAGGGCATAGAAATGTCCCCTGCAGTTCTGCTGTGACCAGCCCCAGTCACACAGCACAGAATGTGTTTTCCTACTCCCTGCACAGCTGAGTTTACTGCTACTTAAGAAAATAATTTAAGAAACAGCAGCACCACCTACTAAGCCCTTCCAGCACTGACTACACCACAGCAAAAACAAAGTCCCAAGTTTACATTTATCTTGATTGTTACCATCTTCATTACTTATTAAACCTGGACTTGCACCATTAAGCTTCCCCAAGAAACCTCTAAAGGAGACAACAAATAAAATGTATGTACAGTTAAGAAGCTCTTTGAGAAGAGTCTCCTGCAGTAGGTTTAGCCTGCAAGACATTTTTAAAGGCTCTTGTCAGTTGTATAAACACAGAGTATATACAAATATTCCCATTACTGATGGACAAAATAAATATTTAGCGGGGGGCAAAGTGAGCACCTCACAAAGCTGAACCCCCCAGGGTCGTACCCATCTTTGATGAAAGGCATGGCAGGGCCTGGAGGAAGCAGATCCAGCTTGCCCACAGTCCAGCTCTGGCGGTAAATGCATTCCTCAGGCAGTTTGATGGGAGGAAGACACTGGCTGGGAAGAGTCTTCAGTGGTGCAAACATGGAACATCCCACTAAAGCTTGACAGTTCTCGGGTTTATAAACATAAGAATAATCCTGGAAGTCAGACATGGGAAAGCATTAGTGTGTAAATTAGATCGCTGCAGCAACGAAATGCTTCTCCAAAAAACAGGACTGAGTTAAAGCAGCAGCTCTTTAACCCAAAATCCTGACACAGCTGCAAGAGAAAGCTGAGATGTGTACACACGATATTCACAATACACCAAAACACACCTCAGTGAACTGCACTGACTGAAAGGCAGTTCTGCAGCCCACTAAATGGCTACTCAGCTATTACTCCCTTAAATTTAGATGGTAAAACAATTACACACTTACTACAAAGTGTATTACCTCCCCCCAGATAATGCAGGCCAAGTTAGAAATTGTACCCAAATCTCCCCCCATCCCTATTCAGATTTAAGTAATAAACTGATCAACAAGCATTGATCACTCATCACAAGCATTGATCAGGGCTGTCAGCAGTGCCTACCTTGATTTCAGCAGGTTTGGGGCTGCAGAAACCCTCATCTACTTCGATTCTGAACTGGGCTCCCACAGTAGAGCTATTCCCTTCCAGCACTGTTCCTCCAAGTGTAGTGTCCATGCTGCCATACTCCTTATTGTTCATGTTCATTGGAGAAAAGCCCATAATATGTTGTTCCAGTGAAGGGGGAGTTGGATACATTTTATGGAGATCTGCAGTGCCTAATTTCAGATCAGAAACAGACTTTAGAGCACGAAAACTTCCTGAAGTGTTCCCTGAGTCTCAAAATTTCCCAAAGGCAAGTGAAGGGTACATTTCCAAATTGCCACAAGGTATTAAGAGTCAAATGTTTAGAGCTAGCATTCTCTTTAGGCAAAAAGAAAACACAAATAAATCTTACTTATGCATGACAGTGGGTCTAGATTTCCTGTTTTTGCCTCTTTGCAGTTGGATTTGTCATCAGTGCCGTTCACTGTTCGTTTAGATCCAGGCTAAGAAAGAAGTATTGTCATAAAATCACGTCAGACATAAACACATGTTCATGTTTCCTGCTAACAGGAAATCTCACTTCCACATACAAAGCTGAGACATTGTAAAATATTTAGAAAAATTAAAATAGCTCAGAAGCCCAAGGTTGGGTTTACACTTCTTCTTAATTCTTGGAACCCAGAGCATCTCTCCCAACAGTTCACAACGTTATTGAAGGGAAAAGCCAGTTACAAAATAGCCCTCAGCCTATGAGCAGACAGTAAAAGCAGCTAAATTAGAGCTGCCCACAGTCTACCAGAACAAACCATAACACTCCCAGAGCCACACTAACATCACTGGTGTTACCACAGGAACAGAAAAGACAAACACAAATCCTGCAACAAGAAATACAGGAAAGAAAAACTGTCAAAAATAAAAGAATAAGAGATATTTTACCATCTTTAAAACAGTTCTGATGCCTACAGAATGTAAGTGGCCATGTTTAAGAGCAAGCACCCTTCCTTTACAGGCTGATGACCTTTGATGGCTGTTAAGACCCTTCAGCCCTTACTCAGCTCCAGCTCCCATTAAAGTTGATGGGCATTTTGTCTGGGTAAGGGGATTTAGGATTAAGCATGGAGCAAAATACAGTTCAGAAAAGACAACTGATTACAAACAGTATTGAAATAGAAACTAGAAAGATAATGGATTCAGAGCCATCACAGGCTGCAAGAGAAACTGTTCCAAGATAATAGCTGCTGCAGAGAAGCAGCTTATTTGGCAGAATGTCCAGTGTTTAAATGCCTTTTCTCTTTCAGAAGTTGCTGTTTTGTTTCAATATTACCTTGAGGAAGCAGTTAACCAGAGCCCAGACCACAGGAAAAGAACACATTAGGACCCGCTGAATCTGTACAACTCAAACTAAAGGTATGTTCAGACAGCACAGACTGTGGGGATTGTAAGGAAGTAACATCAAAAGGTTGTTTGCATCAAAAATCTGCCTGCATGAGTCAACCAGAACGGTCCGTTTGCCACTGAGGGGCCACAGCTCTTGTTTGTGTGAAAGTTCTGCAACCTCTCCTACAAACTCCAGGAAAAAAAAAATCAAACCCAAACCACAGAAACACAAGAGTTGTTCCTCGCTGGTTTCTTGGCTGGCACCTGCCAGGAGTTTCTGCACGTCACTTACTGTGAGTTCATCCTCATCAGAATTGAAGAGATTGTCCAGGTCTGTGTAGGACACCACCAGGTCTGTCTCGTGGAACAGGCTGGTGGAGGCAGTGCGGGCGTGGGCAGCCAGGCGCTGGGCATCTGTGGGGAGACACCAGCATCACAACACTGCACCTGCATTAGAGACTTCACATGGGGCTCTTTCCACAGCTGGGGGGAAAGGAAACCAAAGGGGTGAGGTGGCCTTGCTTCCACTTGTCCATCTTACACAGAGGTGAGGGCCCTTCCCTTTTAGAGCGTTGGGATTTTATAGCCAACGTTTGTTTGCAAGGTGCAACAAAGAAATGTTCCAAGCAGACTGAAGCGAAATGCAAACCATAAAATAGAAAACTTAGCAGCCTGTTAGATCCTCTTGACAATGCAGGACACCTTTAATGTAACACAATTCAGACAGAGAGGAAGAAAAATCTCTTTACCTTGCTTGACAGAAGGACTAAACAGAGACATTGCATCCTCTCCTTCATGGGATAGAACTGTAACACTGGATGTCCCATCCTCAGCCTATTAAAAAAGGAGAGAAAAGTTTGCTTAATTAATGGGTGGGGTTGGAGGTATTTGATGCCCCTATGGGAATTGTGTCCCTGGAGAAGGATCAGGTTCTCATTACCCTGTGAGCTCAGCAGGGGCAGGCTGGGTAGAGCTCAGGGGAGCAGAGCTTGGCCTGCCAGCACAGGGTTTGTCCTGGGGATAAATTTACAAAGCAAGTTGTGGATTCTTGCTGCAGCACCTTACAGAAAACCCCCTTGCAATCAGATACTACACGTTACCTGTACCAGTTCCTGAGTGGAATGCATCCACACATAACTAATTCTAACAAGCTAATTTATTTCACAGACAACCCCCCAGTGCAGTTCTGTTTTCTCCTTTTCTGTAGGTGCCCTTTTGCTTTAAGTACAAGTCTCACATAGCTGCACTAAAGCACAAAAAACAAATAAAAATTGCAATTCACTGGCCAAGAAACAAGTCAGGGCTCACCTCACCTACCCCCAGACCTTTCCACTCATGAACAAAGCACTGGCCTTGTTCTTCCTCTCTCCCCAGGCACCTGCCAGCACCTATTTCCACAGGGAGGCCACTGAGCCAGACTGATCCAGCTGCTTTTTCCTCATAAACCCTGATGCAATGGCAGCCCCAGTGTGCCAAAAAAACATTGAGGTGCTGTTAGAGACATGCTGCTTCATTTCATTGATCATTTCTGCTAGAATATAATTTGGGTTTTTTTATTTGCTTCTAAATACATGAAGAAGGATTTAAATTCTATCCAGTGCCTAAGGCAATTTGTTTTAATCTCATCACTGATTTGTAGCCTCGCTCCTTTACTCACCTTGTGTTTCTTCCCCACTTCCCTCTCAATGTTCTGCCTGTCCTTTTTACTGTCAGGAAATAGGAATTCCACATCTCCATCCACAAAGGCATAAGGATCGATTTCAGGTTCCTGGTCAGCTTCCGTTGCTACCGCTGTTAAATATTGGTTTTTACTCTGATACTGTTGCACCAGTTCATCTGAAACCTTCAAAGGTTTCCTACATTGCACCATTAATCTGAACAGAAGAAAAAACAAAAATCACAAAATCGTTTATTTAGCATTTATTACGTGGAATTATTTCTGCTATCACACAGCCTCATCTTCCCACTTCCTTCCTTCACACCCCAGCTTCAGAAAACTTTTGGGGATGAAGATTAAATCATTACTCATTTAATATCACCTCTTTTCCACACATCAGATCCAGCCCTGTGATTCATCCTGCCCCTCTCTCCTCAAGCACTGTCAATTCACATAAAGATTAGTAATTTATCCCAGGTCATGGCTGTCATTTATTATAAGGCACAAATGGATTCAAGTCTCCACATCCACTAAAAGAAACTCACCAGGCTAAAGAATTACTCACTGCATTCCCGAAAAAAGCCCAAGCAATAATCACAAGTAAAGCACACAAATGCCACTGTGCTCAGGAGCCATTTCTATCACTCAGATCAATACAAATGAAGCTTGCAGCACACTAGTAACTAATTTACTAATGAGAAAAATCAAACCACATTTGCCTTTATCAGCATTTTTCTTTTGTTAACATTCTGGGCCAAAACTGGAGCTGGTAAGTACACAGAAATTAAGTTTTTTCTCTCAGGAGTATTGGTTTAACAAATCTAATATTGCACCAGGAAAAGAAAGACACTGGCAAGGAAAAAACTGATGATTATGAGCTGTAGATGTGCCCCTGAGCCAGTTTTATTTTCTGCACCCCAACACACAAAAGCACCAGGTGAAGAAAATGCTCCCTCAAACAAGATGAGAAGTTCCTGCACATTCCTCTCAATTATAGAAACAGTTTGATTTTGTCAAAGACACTTCCTAGCAACAAACTGTCCCAAAAAACATCTCACAGCCAACAACAAGGGTAAATTCATCCATGCTGCTTTTCCATGCTCAATAAAAAGTTTTCTAAATCCTGCAAAAATTGCCATCAGGGAAAAAAAAAAAAAAAAAAAAAAAGGAGGAGGGGGGAAGAGATGGAAACTACTTTCTAGGAATGGGGAATTAAACACCTCTGCTGTGGTTTGACCAGCACAGAGGAAGAGAAGTTAACAGCCAGATATTCCAGGGGTTTTCTGTAACTTGTCAAATCAAACTAGGAAAGATCATGTCTTGAAGAAAAAAAAGGAAACATCTTTCCTGATCTACTTGGCTGAATTCAAGGCAAAGGAAAAAAAAAAAAAAGGACTAAAAAATCCTATAGATGTACAATGTACATGTTGAAAGAGTCTCTTAAATAGTGATCACAAAGACTGTGTAAAATTGTGTGTAAGCACAGAGCAACAGCTACACCACATTTACTCCTTGTCCCAGCTTCCCCACCCAGCCATTCCAGTGCTGCCACCAGTGGCTTCCCACCACCAGCAACGGGACAAAAACCAACTCCAGGCTTCTGCCTTGTGAGCAGCTGCTCTTCCACCCCAGATTCAGCATCTCAGCTCCTAAAATAAAACCAAAGCTCTCAATAATTTGATACCTATCACAGCAAGTTTCCTTTCACCTGAACAGGAGTAAGAAAATTTGGACCAAAAATAACCAACAGCAGTGCATGAACAGAGGCAGCTCTGGGTGCAGTCCTTAATTCCTCGATCACAGCCCTGAGCCCAAGTTTGTCACCTCTGCGTGCACGTCCCAATCCTGTTAAGCTCTGCCTGCAATTAACAGCCCTGTCAGCACCTGTTGCTTCCCAGGGCCGTGTCCTCACAGGGAAGTGTTGTGAAACAGGGATGACAGGGACAAAACAATCCCTACTCTCTCCAGCAGCACCGGGACACAGGGCCAAGGGCTTCTGCTGCAGGGGTTTTGTATGGTTTGGGGATTTGGTGGTGCTGATTGTTCTTGGGGGGTTTGTTTTCGCTCTAATCGGTAAAGCGAAATTTATCTTGGCTCATTCTGCAGTAAAACAGAGCTCAAACCTAAGTTTTAACACTAAAACCACCAGAGTTTTATTTCCTCCAGTGGCCCTAAGCTCCAGAATTTATTAAAACTTAAAACAGTATCTGAAGTGCTCAATTCTTTTATCCCAGTGGAAGCAAGCAGCAAAGCAGAATGTTTTACAAGCTGGGGCTTGTAACATCAGCTCTTCTAAGTGAAGACAAGGGCAGAAATGAGAGAAGAAACTTTAACAGGATCTCTGCAGCTGAGACTATCTATACTTTCTTCAAATAATGAAGAAAGCAAATACTAAAGTGAAAAAGTTATTTCTGTTTTTTGGGGGAGAGGGAAGGAAGGGACTTAAGTCCCAGATAAGAAGCATTGTTTGGCTGCAGATTAATTTTATAATATAAAAATAAATATCATTGCTGTCAGCTAAATCAGAGCTAAAATGAGAAAAAGCTGGAAAGTCCTGCTACAGATCTCTGACTGTGCTTTGTGCTCCCATTTCACAAGGATTATCTTCTTGTACCCAGAGTTGTGCTCACACCCTCAGCATTACTGCTCCTCATACTGAGAAAATCCTGCTCTCCTGTTCCCTCACTTCTCGTGTTGTTACTCCAGGATCAAGCACCACTTACTCTGTAACCGATGTTACATTCTCCTGTCCAGCAGGTATTACTGGATCATCTCTCAACTTATCATTTGGAAGCTGGGGCGGCAAGAACTCCACATCCTTTTTCTTTGGAACTTTATAATACTTCCAAGTCGTGTCAGCTTCATCCTCCTCCAAATTGACGGCAGTGCCGACGTACACGGTGGGCTCGATCACCTCGGGGAAGGCGGCCGGGAAAGGCTGGGACAAACCATCCAGCCTGTCCTCCATGGCTTTCGTGGGCACCAAGGGGTCTGGAGTTGGCATCTGGTAGAAATGCTGACTCTGGGGCGTGGAGGGAGCTTTGGGCACCCCGTCGTCGGCGCCGTCGCAGGGGTGAGGGCTGAGCGGCGGCGGCTGCGGCGAGTTTGCCAGCTCGGCCCCGTGCAGCTGAGGGCCCTTGGCTCCGTCGTTAGTTCGGATATTGGCAAACCTCACTTGGCTGTCTGGTGCAGTCATCACAAGCCTCTGACTCGCTGAATCTGCCTCCATGGCAACATCATCACTGATAGATACACGATGATGAAAAGGAGTCAAAGGGCGTTTCTGTGGCTTATCCCCTTTGTCTTGCTTCTCATTTGTCTTGTGCTTCGGAGCCGCCGGCTGCTGGGGGCCCACAGGTGGGGCCTGCCCCTGTTGACCTGAATTTCTTGGTTTGAGATTTTTGTGCCTGCAGAATTAATACAGGGGAAAAGACTCCACATTAATCTTTCAAATATGTCTGTGGTGTTCTTTTTCGCTAGATAAGAACCTGCTTCTAGGCCATTAAACAGCCCAGGAGAGACGTCTGAGGCTGAAACGGTTACGAAGTGAAGCTGCCTCTTCTTTCTGACCAGAATTTGAGTGACTTGAGCAGCACTGCACGATTTTAGAAAACCATTTTTAAAATTGTTACATCTGTCCTACGAGCCAAACACACAAATAATGCTCAGAATTAAGACAGTATTTTATAACTGTTTTAGCAGAAATAGATTGTCACATGAACACCTCATCACTTTCAACTCGTGCCAGCACTGATGAATCAGTAGAACAACGTAAGAATTAGTGAATGGCTTCTGGAATTCAAACACTGATATCAGCCAATAGAGCTGCCCAAGCCTCACTGGGTTAAGGACTGGAAAATTAACATCAAGAACCAAGAAGCCAAGCTCACTCCTACAACAGCTATTTCCAAGCTATTACAAGGCTTTTGTAGCTGCTTACTTACAAATTTAGCAAGTGTGGGAAAAAGAAAAATGGAGTGTCTTAACTGCATTAATCCAGTTGGGTCTGTTCAGTGTAAATGCACTTGAGCTTAAACATTTCATCTGCAAGTTCAAGGTGCCAACTTTCAGGATCATCTGACAGAATGAGGCACATGAAATACTGAAGTGTAGAATGAAATGTTTATGATTAAGTCATTGAACTGCAGGTACAGCCTCAGTGCCTGGGAGTTCTTTGCCACTCTTCCATTAGCCAAGTTAAGAAGCACTTGTATTGAAAAAACAGGATTAGGCAGGGATAAAAGGTAAGAGGTATCAGAATCTATTTTTACTTTAAACTCTCACACACATCCACATGTTTTTCTCCACTTAGAATTCGAAACACATGGAATAATAATGGGGTTTAGGTCTTTGCAATTTCTCTTTAGGCAATTGCATATTTCTAATACACACCTCACATAGTTAATTGATTGGTTTGCTCTTAACTAGTGCTATCATAGCTAAATTCTCCTTGAAAAGAACATTTAATCCTCCTCCACATCCCAGCTCTTCTCAGGACACCAGTATTTCCACAGAACTTTAACCAACCATTTCAATAAGGGAGTTTAAAAAATGCATTTCTCTCAAAATGCTACATCCTCCAGACAGTAATTTTTTCCTAAGATACCAATATTCACTGCAAAGTAATCAGTGTAACATTTAAAT